>NW_024540499.1:0-57452 GCF_016647625.1 Suillus subalutaceus | reverse complement strand
GAAGTCAAGACAAAGATTCTGCAGCGTATTAGACGTTGCTGGTTGACCAGAAGCACATCTGAGTACCGTTAATGAGTTTCGCCGATGAAATAACCCATCAAGGGAATTATACACACCAAGCATGATATCGAATCCGTGCATCTTGACATATGCGTCCGCATATATAGGATCCGAAAAACTAGAATGATGAGCACTGAAACAGATGACGGCGGCACTACAAGACATACCTGTGAGCTGGGATATGCGACTTTTTTCGAGAACTGCCTGAAAGTAAGCAAATCATCGACTTGCACGACATGTTCCTGCGTGCTTTCCGACTCCTTCTTCTCCGCTGGGTGCCGTTTGTCTTGTCCGATCATCAGCAACATCACAGCTTGAAGTAGACTAGGCACGCACCTCCTGAGCGACGAGCATCTTGGAGTATGCCGTTTTTGTGTCCTTCAAGAAGATATCGTGAACAATGGACTTTTCCTGGAGCTCGCTTAGGGTTTGTATGCAATTAAGAAAACGCTCGTTGGAATCCTCGTCGATCGGTACCCGCGACAACTTCGACTGGCCGACGCGGATAATAGACGTCATGATCAACATGGACTGGGTGGGCATCGGTGAATGCTATAAAACATTAACCGTAGTACATACCTCAGCACGAAGAGCGTTGGCCTTTGGCCGGTCGTTTGTAAGGTCATCAAACCGCAACACGAGCTTCATCAGCGCCAAGGCGAGACCGAACCCGTGAAAAGTCGCCTCCCAATATGAGGGCTGACATGACATCATTGAAAGTTCCCGAACGAAATGAACAGGCACGCCACGCACCTCTCAATGGCGGCTTGGACGCAGCCTTGACAGCCTCTAATCTCGTTGAGGTGGCATTAGTGTACGCCGTCTCCGTCGCATATGTCCGTCAGCAAGTACCTTTGGCCCGCCCGCTTCCCTCGACTTTCTTGTCCTCCTTCTTGTCCTCCTCTCCGCCAGCCTCGTCCAGTAACCGCTGCTCGCTCGCAAGGATAGGGATCTCGCCAAGCACTTTGCGGATGTCCTGGAATGTGGCCTGGATGTCTGACAGGCCTTCGACGTACTCGCCCAGGATCCGGAGGACGCCGCGGAAGGCTTTACCGGATTTTATCTCTGTCAGAGTTTAAGCGAGCTTCTCACATATAGACCTGCCGGAGGTGCGGGAACTTCTCCACTACTTCGCTGTGGGTGCGTTAATAAAATAAGGTGCGGGGGTTAGGAGGGTGAACGAAGGCCACGACGTCTAGCGCAGAAGGGTTATTCGAATCCCCAAGGAATTCCATGAGTGCATGGACAACACTTGCAGCCCACCTCAGAAAACTTGACTGCTAACACGTGGATCGATTGGATTAGAAGTTGCCTGTACTCCAGGGCCTATCCCAATATTAGTCCACGATATCGTGCAGGACTGCGAGACTGACCTTCTCGAACTCGCGTTCCTGTGTCTGCTGTAGCTGCTTCTTGAGGAAGAGAACAACTTCCTCGACGTTCCGATTCGAGGTCATGCTGAGTACGATGCTCATTGCTTTCCTTCAGACCTCCATGTCGGCGCTGATACGATAGGATTCAGTAACAATTTTTGGATATTGATCGATCACTGTTCGTACCTCGACAAGACCTGTAAGATGTCCATTGTCAGTCCATCTAGAATATGACCATGCTTGGAGCGTAGGGTATCCAGGTGATCCAGGACGATCAGCTTAACGTTGTTGTCGGATTCTTTAATGACCAGATTAACAAAGCACGAGGCGGCCGCTAATCATAAAAGTAAGCAGACATGCGCACAAGACCTGATCGTAAACATACCTTTCACAGCAGCAGAATTCTGCGTGAGTGTGGTGAGCGTCGTAGCAGCTTCATATTTTACTGCATGTGATGATGAATTCAACAACAATTCAAACATGCACCTGATATATCGCGGCTGCAAGGACAAAAATGAGGATAGACAAGATAGCCCGAGTGAAGAGGACTTACTCGATGCGTTGTGTCGTTCTTACAATCCAACCTGATGACTTCTATGATGCTCATTTGCAAGAGCTCATCTAGATTCGTCAGCTGATCATACACGCTACTCAACCACTCCACAGCTTTAGGCATCGCGCAATGCGCGAGGAACACGAATGCGCTATGGTTGCACGTCGCGTCAGACTCTGCGGCAATGAAAGTCTGCATGAGCTCGGGAGCATCTGGGATGAGGTGTTCGTATTCGCGGTAGATAGTGTACACAGCAAATACGGCGTTCTTGCGGACGTAGGAATGACGGTGCTCGAGACAGCTGCGGCAGGTGGGGATGAGAGGTTCAAGGAGTTCGGCATCTTTGGATATCTTTTGAAGGAAGCGTAGGTTAGCGCCACGGATATATTCGTTGGGGTGTTGCTGTAGGAATGTGAAGAGTAGAACGTCAAGAGTGCGGGAATTAGTCTTACCAGGTCGGTTAGGATGGCATTGCTGGACTAGGTGAGTATATATGTGCGATAAGATTAATAGATACACGTACACGACGAGAATCATCTCCTGCTTAAGCTTCCCGTTCTCGTCATACTTGGGACACACCTCCCAGTAGAAATGAAGCAGCTTTTTGAGTTGCTTGTTCTGGAGGGCATTATATATTGTATGATTGGCATCAAGAGTGTGGGCTAGGCCACCATTATTGCATTAGCATCATGCGGTCAATAGCAAAGATCAAGGAGCATACCTGAGGGTTCCCATTAATCGTCGACACAATAGTCCTGCGCAACGTATCCAGTCTGTCTTCGTCAGTCCCTTTCTCGAGAGAAGCCCTAAGCTCCTGCGTGGTTGGGCTCTGTAGTATCTTCAAATACGACTGTGTAGCATGGTGCCTCTGCTGCCATGATAACCTAAACGACGCGACTGAGGCCTCTCACATGAGGCTGGACTTGAACGCTCTGAACTAATTAAAATTAGGGCACATTTCTGTAAGTTTGGGTCACAAGTTGAGTCAACGATTCCGAAAGTTGCCATGTAGTCGTTGTTGACCATGTACTGACCTACAAATTGAAAGATGTGGCAGATGTCTATGAATCTTCCTATTGGTGGCTAATGCATCATCGCAAAAATTCACGCGAGTCTTAAGTGCGTGCCGGATCCGTGGCTCGGTAAAAGGTGCAGGTGTAACTTCTCTCGAAAACAACACGGTCCGTTTGCGGGCGTGACGCTTCGGGTTTCTCCGTTTCGTCCGATGACGTGAGCGACGAACGTCTTTCTTGCTTCGATCGCGGTGGCGCAGACCCCCGGAACCGCAGCCGCAGATCGAACGTCGGTCTCAGCCCCGTTCGTCGTCGTCGTCGTCGTTCCATTGGGCCGTTTTCTGCTGTACGTTCTTTGGCTAGGACGATTGCTGACACCCGCCTGCTTTTCCCCAGATCAATATCCCTCTCGCTGTCCTCCACAGCGAGATCGCACGCAGGAACGAGTCAAACGACTCTGCAAGCCCCTCAGGAGGCCTGCACGTGGGCGGAGCGCTCATCCTCGTCGCTGTGTTACTCTCTCTCGGCCTCCTGGTCACCTACCACTGGTGGAGGCCAAAGATCCCTGTCAACTCGTTCTGCAACTGTTGTCCTTGCCTCATTCCCATCCGCCATCGCGACCGTGACGTTCGGAATGACGTCCATTACTACTTTGACGCCCTCTCCTGATCTCCGCACCCAGCTCACCACTGCTACAGCAGGGTCTACTGCTGAACATGGGTCTTTCTGGAGCGTGGCTGGCACGGTCGAAAATGTCGATGGGCCATCAGGGTCCCTGCCTCTCCCTGCTCCGCTTTCGATCGGATGGAGAGCCAGAAATCGAGCATGTTGAAATGTGAGGCTGTTGTTCCCCTTTCCTTTGCTTTTCGGTGGGCTGAATCCTTGCATCATGCAGCTACAGTATGGCTGGAAAAACCCTGAAGCAAAAGTGTGTCCAACTTGGCCTCCCTACCTCTGGTAACAAGACAGTCCTTCGCGAACGACTGGAGGAATTCAGTTGTAACCGCGATGCATGGGACAGGTGCGTCTGGAGCAGTCTGCTCAAAATAATGTTCACTCATCCATCTCCTTCCCAAGGCTCAAACCAGGGGCTCACAAGGCCCACAAGGGCCCGCGAGTGCGTTCGACAAGCAAGCCCAAGGCAGGCAGCCGCCCAAAGCAATCTATGCAGCGCCGTGAGCAGCTGCTTGGCACGACAGCATCTGATGCTGCAGCCACTGACGTCAGTCGGTCCAAGGACACACGGACGGCACCAGAAATCAGCGCACTGCTGCCTTGGGTGAGTACTTTCGTGCTCACTCTGGCTTTGTCCCACTGAACTGAATACACTGGCGGGCAGGCTGATACCATCACCAGCATGTATACGTATGCACTGACTGGACGGTATGCCCATGCCAGCAAGCACCCCAAACCCGCCTGCTCTTAGCAGCAACACCACGCCGCAATCTTTCCCTGCTGATGGCCTCTTGGAAGAGGCCATCATCCAGAACGTGGGCACGAGGCTTGTCAAAATTGTTCAAGGTGCCCTCCAGCCAAGCGCTGCTGGTTTGTCTCCATCTGTTCGACCCCAGGTGGCTGAAACGGTGGACATGGTGAGTGGCTATTTCCCCCACATCGCTCCATTCAAACTGACGGTAGCATGTTTGAGCAGGGTGCGAGTGGCGCAGCTACAACTGCCTGCCAACAACCTCCTTTGGAACCAGGCAGCTTGAACAAGCTGCGCATTCTCAATCTCGGGGACGGCACTACTCTCCAACTGGCGGATAACGACATCCCAGATCCCCCTGCTGTCAGCTTCGCCAATGATATACTACGTCTCAATGCAATGTGGGACGACCACACGACGCACTGGAAGAACGAGTCCATCATCACCATTCAAGGCCACCCCATCGCTATCACGTACTGGCCATTGCTCTACCGCTACGGTCATGATCAGCAATGGAAGGGTACGAAAAGCAAGTGGACCGACTGGCGGGTGAGTGCCTCTATCACAACTTCCCTTCCTACTTCTGATCCTCCTTCTGGTTGTGCAGGATGTCATCGAACGCTACAGGCGGGGCACCCCAGATCAATTCTGGGCAGACTTTACGGCTGACAATGGTGAGCGGATGAAATTCACTGCCATTGTCCACAAACTTCGTGATGAGCGCAAGGCAGAACATGCTGCACTGGTGGAGCGTGCTCACCGAGAATTCCATGCCGAATTCGACGACCTTTTCACTTACCGGCGAGGAGGAGAGGAGCATGTGATGACGAAGCCATCTGCCATTGCGAAGAAATACATCGAATTGACGACTGGACTCGTGGTCCGTGACTGACGATGGACAGTAACTAGTAGTAATACCATAGCTTTCTGTGAATAATGATCAATGCTACACGTTCTGTTGACTTGGAGGCTCGGAGTAAGCTTGTGTGCGTGTGTGTTTGTTTGAACACATTGAGGAAAAAAGGGGCCATACTTCAAATAAGGGGCTCTCGCTTCAATCTCACCATCTCCCATATCAACCATAACTACATCGTACACCAGACTCATTCAAACACAGGCAAGGTAGGCCTCATGGATGACAGTACCACGATACTGACAGATCAGAATAGCATCCACAAGCATGTCAACACCAGTCACAAACAACGATACTAAAACTAGAGTGATGGGCGACGGTGATGCAAGTCCAGAGCCCGAACTTATGATGGATGTCGAGATACACGACAGTGATGTTAGGCACTTTGCCCAGCTTGGCTTCGCGCTGTCAGTCAAGGACCTCGCAAAACAACACGGATTTCATGAAAATGCTATTCGGAACGTTTACATGCAACTGAACGGCTATGCAGAGGCAATGGAAGTCATCGAGGAGATGCGGGATGCTGCAGAGGAGAAAGCTGTGGCCGCGATACTGAAAAGAAAGGAGGAGGACATCAAGGAAGAGGAAGAGGAGTAAACATTCAATGCCATCAATACAAGTAGTATCTATGTCCCAGCCCGCTACAATATGACACCTTTGAAGTTCTTCCTCCAGCGTCCGAGTTCAAAAGAGTCCTTGTCGACACCTTCACAATCAGTCTTTGAAGTTCTTCCTCCAGTGTCCATCCAGTCTTTAAAGTTCTTCCTCCGGCGTCCATCAGTCTTTAAAGTTCTTCCTCTGGCGTCCAAGGTCAAAATTGTGCAAGCAGACAATCAGTCTGGAAGATGATGTGCACCAAACCACTCTGAGAAGGGCTTCCTCCAGCGTCCAAGGTCAAAACTGCACAAGAAGACAGTCAGTCTGGAAGATGATGTGCACCAAACCACTCTGAGAAGGGCGCCTACAGTCTTCCTTCCTCGAAAGCAACACCAAAGATGGAGGACAAGGACTTAGGATCTGGGGCCCGAGTTATGAATATTGATACCACAGGGGATCACCATGCTAAGAATCTGCTTCCCGGACCACATGGGTTTTGGCACGATGATAACAGGTATTGGTATACTGCCGTCTCAGCCAGGGACCTACAACAAGATGTTCTGAACCTGGTTCCAGTCCATGGGGAACCCATGCTATTTGCGACAGTTCAGCATATGTTTCACTCCGTGGAATGCCCAGGATTCAGCGTCCAAGGCCAAGAGAGTCCTTGTTGACACCTTGCGTGAACAGACAATCGGTCTTCGAAGTTCCTCCAGCGTCTGAGGCCGAAATAGTCCTTGTTGCTAAGAAAATGCGCTATACAAACAGTGACTGGTAAAATGCAAGGCAAAGAAAGGGAAAATAATGTAATGTAGTACGGACGGCGAGCAGAGTTTAGCCACAGGAACAGCATCTCCCGCACTGAGAGCACTTCACCATCGGCCGTCTGTTAGGGTTCAGGAATTGCTCCCTTGGCTCAGTGGGATCATCATTCGAAGAAATGAGATACTTCACGATTGTCATGTTCGTAAATTCCACACTCCACCCTCCCCACTCGCAGATTCTCCGCAGTGACCAACGCTTCTCGACATGCAGGAACTGGCACCCCCCCCCTCCGGAACGAATGTGTGCCATATGGAGTAGGGTCGATGTCAACATCGAGGAGGTTGTTCCGAAAAAGCTCCAGGAACTGCTCAGAGGACTGACGAGTTGAGCGTGAATCATAGTAAGCTGTCAGACAATTGACATACCATGGGACTATTGGCCTCTGAGATTCGGTCACCTGAAGCAATCTTTCGAAAGAGGTAGCCCGACGTGACTTTCGACTCCTTCAGCCAGGCAGCAAGTGCTCTCACTGGGCAGAGGTGTGCCTCGGACGATGAAAAGGGCCAGAGGTGAAACGGTTTTGATGTCTAGGTAAGTGGGCACATCCATGAGTCAATAGTTCACGGTCAAGAGTGGAGTCACATACCGCCATTTTGATGAGTTTTGCGGAAGGGAAGGTGTAGCACTATCTGGGTATCGTGCACGCGAAGATCGTGTACCTGTATCTTCAGAACCTCGTCAAAACGAAGCATGCATATGAATGCCACAGTATAGGCAGCTGACAGAAGCCGCCGTACACGCCCACCACCCCATCGACTCAGGTCATTACCAGAGCCACCACGCACGCGCTCGCCAGGCTGGTAGGCACGAATGGTCCAATTTTCAGGGAGGTGGTTGTAATGATACAGTTTTAGCAATATTTCCTGTCAACTTCGCTAATCAGTCAATTTCAGAGCTGGGGGCACCCAAAAACTCACCGAGGTAATAGCCCGGGCACTGTTTGCAACCTCGCCCGCTTGCACCTATGAAGAAGAGAAGGTGAATCATGCGGGCAAAGGGAGAAGAATAATACTACCTTGCGCCTGCGGAGCGAGCACATGTAGGATGATACCTTGATGGAAATGGAAGGGTTTCCAACCATCAGCCCACCTCCAATATCCGACTCGTGCCATGTCAGATTGCCTAGACCACTAAGCCTCCCAAATGCGTATGTCATGGACGCCCGCATCTTCTGTGCATGCCCATAGGTGCCCCGCTCGACATGAGATGGCTTGGGTGTGCCATCGAGGTTGATTGAGTCACACCTGCCACAGAAACACGTTGACCATCAGCAATTGGTCATACTGGATGGAACCATACCACTCACGCACTCATGATCCAGGCCACGATCAACCACGGTGTATCAGACCGTGGCTTTTTGCTGAAAAAATCTTCGCTCGGCCCCAAGAGATGGAGGCCTCTGAGAAAGGACACACACGAGTTCATCAGCCTGTCAAGGATGAGTGCCACTTTGGCCGTTAACAAGAAAGAACCTCCCGCACCTCTTATATTCGGCATTGGTGCCCTCTGTGACACCCTTTGAGGCCTCCATCAGCGTGGACTGCAATGTCGTATCGATCGAGCTGGTGCCAACTGCGTGACGCGACTCTGAAGTAGTGGACGTGATGTTCGTGTTGCTCTTGCATGGTTCAGCGAGCATAGTCTCTTGTTCCGCAGTGAAGTCCTCGGTGATGTCGTCCATTTCAGGACTGCTGACAGTAGCAGGCATGAGCAGGCCATGCAGACCTGGAAAGCTCTGGACAGCGTCGATGATAGTTGCCATTGTCAGTGGTCAACGTCTGAGTTGAAGAGGGCTGAGACCCCTTTGTTGCCAGGCCAATTTGCAATTTGGCGGGTCTCTGATATGCAAATGCAAACAATCAGCATGCGGGACAGTAGAAGGATGCCTCATGGTTGACATAACAGAGCGAAACTTGATAAGAGAGCTGGACCGTCCTATGACTCACATGCGACCGTCTTAGCGCCCATGAGGACCGTCTTTTTCGTGTCTGGCAGGCTCTGCTTTCCCTCATCCCCCCTGGGCTTTGCAGGCAGTTCTGACCGTCCACCAGAGGTTTCTTTGGCAGAAAAAGACGGTCTCACCTGCGTGACATCGTGAGCCCACATTCTTCCGAGAACAGTGACTCACCAACAGCCCAACGGCACTCGATCGTCATATCAAAATCGGCGGCACCTCTGCAAGTCGTCGGCCCTTAGCAAGATTTATTTCAAGTTAGGTGCGTGGCAAGCAAGATCGAAGTCGTGTTACTTACCGTTGCAATTGGTCGCCAAATCGCCCCGATCCCACCGGTCCAACGCTCCCACAGCGGATCCGAACAGAGATGTCACTTAGAGATCTGCAGGAAGGGCCCAAACTTCGGGGGAGCAGAAGAAAAGGAAGGTTGACAGCACACTCATGCACCATATAACATGGGACTCACCCTCCGAGCATTGCTCTCTTTTCCCCCACCACTCCATCCTCGAAATCCTGCCAGTGGTATCGATTCTGCAACCACACAGCACACTCCTTTACTACATCCGTCCGTCAGCAAAACACGATGCCTTCGGTGAGTAACGCAAACCACCTACGATTCTCGATTTCCGCCCCTTGCCGTTCCGTGATGCGTGGCGTGTCAGTGTTCCGCGCTAGGCCTAGCGCTCTTGTTTTCTCTTGGGTCCCCCAATAGAACCGGTTGGGGTTGCCAGGGGTTGGCTAGAGAGGGCTGAGCGAGCAAGCAACGGTGGATCCAGATCGGAGGTGCCTTGAGCTGACGGCCCGTATGGCATGGGCCCAGGAGGAGATGGGCGGGTCACGACCAGTAACGATTGGTCACGCGTGACTCGACCGTCGTTTTTTCCGGTTTGAAACCATACTTCTTTTCATTGTTGCTAATAGCTCGTCAGCAATCGTCAGACTACCGTTAGTACTCCAAATCCAGGTGAGCGACTCGGAAGCGAGGAACTCCGACATACCGTAGTAAGTTGCATGTATCCCATCCTGAACGGCGACGTATCTGCGTCAATTCCTGTTTTACATGTGAGTTTTTCTGCCCCATTGTCTTATCTGGTTAATGATTTTGTAGTTGACTATCTGGTGAGTCTGTACATGATTTCGTCACTAACATCTTGAATCGCTCGCACAGGGAATATGATTTTATTGTCAGCAATCACCAGACTACATCCAGCCTGAGGTGAGTATTTTTTCAAGTATTGTTGCTAATAGCTTATCGTCAGTTTGTAGCAATGTCCCTCACAGTTATTATGTGACTCGCTGGAGTAATTCCCTGTCTTCGTACGCTTATCCTCCGGCCGGATTTGTAATTCGATTTCATGTGTGTAGTACTCTTTGCTTGTCTCGTGTTTCAGACTTGGTGCGTAGCTCCTGCCCTTGGGACCCCTGGTCCACCGCATGTGATCCCGCCACTAACCTATTTAATCGTTCACACAACTCCTACACCTGGGGTCCCCTACTGCAATGTCATCTTTTACCCTTCCCACATGGGACCTTTCTGATTTTCTATGATATATGCATAAACCTGCGACCAATCCCGACAAACATGTGTCACATTCAAACCATCTGTGCTTGTCATCGATCCATCAGGGCGGGTGATAAGTCGATCGAGAGTAATATCAGATTTGCAAAGAATGGCTTGCCGCAATATATTAATGCAACGACCACTGTGCCCGTTGGGCCCATTGATGAGGGCTAGCCGGATTATTTGCAGGCAGTGAATTTGGTGAAACATGGATATCCCAAATAACCGTCCTGGCACAATTTGCGAATGATGAATGTCTGATACACGATGTAGTGATAATTATAATACCATTTGGTCCCAACCGTACAAATCCGTGACCATGTGGAAAATGATCGAGCGATTTCCAGTCCGACCAGGCCATGTCGTCTGATATACCATAATGTTCCGAACTGTTGAATGTCAATGCGACAGTGTCCAGGCGGAGGGGTAATTCTGTTGGATGATCCTCGCCAATATAAGCTGCGTTGAATATGGGTGAAATTGAACTACTATGGCCGCCAGTGCCAGTGAAATGACAGCGACATACTGTACTGCCTATCATCAACCGACGTAGGTTGCAAGCGCAACATAGTAAGAATGTTCAATAACATGCTGATGATCAAAGCACTAGGCCAAAATATCCGCAGAATTTCTGAGGATTGACGTGTGAAGCTGTTAAGCATTGCTGGATGCGACTTGCGACCTGAGAAGAAGTTTTGGTCACTTGTTTACTGACAAGAACGAATAATCTTGAGGGAGATACAGCTGACGAGTGCATCAAACTACGTGGCACCTTGCTTTGCTTTGTTGTGTGCGTTTTGAAATTTGACCATATATCGATCAGATCAAGGGAGAGATGTGTCAGGGGCGCTTGCCCAGATCGGAGCCGGACCGTCATCTGGATACACCGTACCCACAGTACCACCCTAGTTCGTCCGACACCCGGATAAGTAACTGGATAAAAATGCATTGCCTATGCAAATCGAAATAACGCACGAAACGGAAAGGCCCGAGTCAGTGAGTCTGATAATCGAGCTTGCAACAATATAAAAGCAGCATTCCTTGAATCGAAGTACATTCAGCACCCCAGTGAAACTCCAACAATCACTTCACTGCGACATCTAGCAATCATGAAAGGATTTTTGTCACTTGTTCTCGTCTCCATCGCTCTCCTGCAGACGGCAGCAGCAGCACCCGCTGTGTCAGAGCGCTCCCAAGGTATTTCTCTTGTAGCACCGACATTGTTTTCGCATGTTTTACTCACATCATTGTAGCCGTCAAAAAGAGTGAGGGCGAGCAGAGTATGTCTCTACTAGTATCTGCACCCGTCTCACAAGAATGTTGACGACATGGAAACGCGTCGCGGCATAGTCATTACAGACTCCCCTGAGATCGAGACTAAAGGTACTTGCCTCGTACCGACCCTCTTTTCAAGAGTTATACTAGTAATCTGTTGATGACACAGATGTCGAGAAGCGCAACTTTATCATTGGTTTCTGTACGTTTCGATTCCTCTGTATTCTTGTGTTTTGTCTGACGAGAGATGTCGCATAGACCGTTTCTCTTACGACCAGAACGATGGTAATTATCTAGTGTTAGCCTTGTTTTTGAGTGTTTTGCTTACTCACGTTCTTATACACGCAGATCTCGAAAACTCCGAAGGTATGTTTTAAGTACATTATTGAGTTTCGACTCTCTCTAAAATCATTCTAGCCTAAGGTTATAGAAGCGCTAGGACGGTGAAGGATGGCAGATACCATAATACCGTTGTATCTGAGAACCGCTTATTGAGTATATTGCTTGTCGGTGGCAAACTGCCCATTCACCTGTTTCACTCGAATGTTCTGGTAGGGTGCATCGAAGCCTGCGCAAGCGAGATTCCAGTTTGGATGGTATTCAAATTTCATATGTCAGAAACACGATTGGAAGAGAAATATATGACCAACCGGCAAGGGATCGGCCCTTTCCATAACTTAGTCAGCACGTAGACGCTAGCATCCATCCTTGTCTGCCTTGCTCTGGGCTTAGGCCGCTGGCCCTGCTCCAGCGGACTCGCCAGACGGTCAAGTACAAAATCATTAACCAGATGAGACAATGGTGCAGAAAAACTCACTTGTAAAACACGTCGCTGTTCATGCAAGTTACGGTATGTCCGAGGAGTTCCTCGCTTCGTTCGTCTAGATTTGGAGTACTAACGGTAGTCTGGCGATTGCTGACGGGCTAGCAACAATACAAAAAAGTACTCACCTCGCTTGAAATGAGTGCAGGCGACCAAAAATGAGTGGAGGCAAGTTGAAATGAGTGCAAGCAAACCAAAAATGAGTTGAGACAAGCTGCGGAAACGAATGCACACAACCAGAACTGAGTGCAGGCGACCAGCGAGTTGATTGTGTTCGTCCTTGCGCGGCAGCTGATTGTGCGCTGAACCCACAGTAGCAGGTGGATCACGATGTCCACAAGCATTGACTGCAAACATGGGCAGTCTCCCGTTCGAGTTGCGCTGGAGAAAGATCAGGTTGATTGGTACAAACGACATAACAAGCTTCAACTGTGTAGGACCATAAGTCGATTCAATAACTGACGACCATGGCGGAACACGAGAGGGGTGCAGGTTCAGGAGATAGAGGCATGCAAAACAGCTACAGTTACTGCGGGGGTTGTCGAGTCTGAGACGACATGCAATGGACAACGACTTAAGCGTGCTTACATTTGTCTCCTGCAATATTACTATCGTAGCGGTGCTTGCGCACCAGTCCCCGACTCCCGAATCCGATTTATCCCAACACCTTCTTCTTGTCAAGCATGACACCACCTAACACGGGACAGTCATAGTTCGTAAACTCGGAGGACAACGTCTGCGCAACGCACTTTTGGATAATGAAGCGGTTTGTCACACCAAGGACGTCGAAATCGAGAGGCAGATTGTCATCGTGGTTCCCATTCTGGATCACAACTTCATTGACGGTCTCAACATGTTGCGAACACGCTGTACGTGAGCACTCGAGTACGACAGTGGATGGCACAACCGTTGGCCAAGCCTGCTCAACATCTGATCGAATCTGACGTTCTTGTGAAGCTGCTCGCTCTTTCGCAAGTTTTGGGCCCTCTCTGAGTTTTTCAGACTGGGTTTGAAGTGGTTCACAGAGGGTATCGACGATGGTGTGAGAATACTCATGGCACAGGATGCTTAAGACTAAAGAGGGTCGATGATCAACAGGCATGAAGGGCAAAACCGACAGCAGGGAACACAAGAATTCATAATCGGACAGAGAGAAAAGGTAGCTCACGTAAGATTACATGTGTTGCACCAACGAAGAGCAAGTTGGTAGTCCAAGTCCCACTTCACAAACGACGCCGAATAAGCCACACGATAACACGTTACACCGAACGATCTGCAGGTGACATGTCCGACATAGATATCCACACGACGTTGTCAGAGTCGTTCACGTGCTGATCCATATGCCAGAGATGGAGGTGCATGCGCGTAGCGAGGATCGCAAGGATAAAGACCTCAAAACCGTATGTGTGTTTGGGGGTGTTGTCAGTAGGAATTCGCAAAAGAAGTTGGAGGTGCATACGCTTCGGGGAGGAAGTAGGATAGGAACTGGGTGTGCGCAACATCATCAATGGTTCAATCATGTCGAAGACTCGTATTGTTTACGCACTTCAGAAAGCGGCAGCACTAGTACTGGCGCAAGGACGTTCACGGTCGAGAGAACTTTCGAAAAGTTAATCATCACCGATGAGCATGGAAACATATGTAAGTTCTGACTCACGTAGGCCGCATGTATAGTAGAATATGTTATGCTTCACTAGGATGGCATAGAGAGGGCCCTTGGCAGACCGCCAACTCTGTATGACACACACGAGTGTGAGGGACACCAGTACTGGGGATAGCGTCAGTCAGCGCGTGTCTGCAATGTACACTCCCAGTTTCCGGCTACCTACCCAGTTGGAACACAAACAAGAGAATAAACGGTACGAAGAATGAGAAACTGCCCGAGTTTCGGCGACAGCCTGGGATCGTGTTATCCGTAGCTGTGAAAGCGGAGTGAATATGTGCAAATAGCAGTGAGTGAAGGTGAGAGCACAAACAATGAGAGGTCACAGTAGCAGTAAAACCAATGATGAAGGATGATGCGATGACAGCCTGACTGATGTATCAACATTGAACTTGGGTGTGGTGAGGGCGTGGGGCTTACGAAAAGGGTGGACAGCATGACTACGAGTATGATTCTATTTTTGTTCCAGAGCGCATACGTTCTGAGGACAAAAAAGCCTGGAAGAATCAGATCAGAGACACGTGTATGTCTCGAAGGAAGGAGATATACATTCAGAGCAAGTGAGTGAAATCAGACTCAAGGCTGTAAGACGAAATGGCAGCGCTCGATAAGAACGTGCATGCAATAGATACCGGGCACGTACATGTGATGATATTCATCAATATCTGGCATTTCTGCCAAAGTCATACAGTTAGCGTCATTCATCGGTGGATAGATGTCCATGTTCACATACGTTGGCATTGTCGTTCGGGTCCATGGCCACTGAAGCACAGTATGCCAATTCATTAAGTTGGGGGAATATATACTGGGATGAACGCACGATATAGGTTCACGGTGGCGATTAAAAAGGGGACATATCGTGCAGTGATATAAAGGGCTTTTACTTTGGTCCAGCGCGACCGAAGAAGGAATGTCCACTTCAACAGCATATTATTAATATCAGAGCCGAGGCGTACCGCGAAACTTACCTCTTCGTGAAGTGAACAAATATAGTCATAGGTCTGAATAACCAAATTTAACGGCGGACGGAAACAGATCGGGATAAACATACCCAGAATGTCGCCATCGACGCTGAGCTGTCTAGTCAGAACGAGGAAGATGCAGTTCAGACAACACGCACTGTATAAGTACTAGTTGCCGCAAGTGATATATCCGTCATCTCGCTGTCGTGTCAAGAAAGCAACGCACCACAAAGATCTGCAGGTTTCTGGCCGCTGCGAGATCGTCCGCCGAATATTCCATCTGGATTCGTTCCAGAGGAAACAAATGGGTTTCGCGTACACATCCATTCACCTCCTTAAATGAGCTGGGAACCCGTCAAGACCGGATACTGGGGACGCTATGCCGCTGAGGATATCGTAATGGATTGTTTCATTAGCTGGTTTACAGTTGACGTGGGTACCAGGCTGGGCGCAACTTAGTAAAAGTTACAGTTGGTGCCAGAAATGTTCTGTATTTTCATTGACGACATATTAGTAAGACCTCTATTTGGATGTAACACGTACCCGATAATACACATAATTAGATTTAATTTGATCATCCGGAAACTCACATGCGCTCAATGTTAATGATACTGATCCTGGATCTGCTTGATGGTTGAAACATCATCAATCCTTAAAACACGCAGCCACCTCGGAGGGTCCTACTTTCCTACAACTTAAAGGAAGGCTTAACCTCTGTAGTAGGTCAGCCTTGGTCGTTTCAGGCACACGCTTCTTCTAATTTGAGATAACTTTGAGTAATGATACATGTAAAACAGACTGGAAGAAGCTAACCCGTTCTCGTCTACATGAAACCGATTGATCTGGATTGATACATGAATCTGTAAGTAAAGGGGTGGATGTAATCAGTTAGCAACTAGCCTTCATTTAACTAGTGCCTTGATTAACGCTGTGTCGGTGAGAGCATGTTAAAGTATCTTCTTCACATCGCGGCCTTTCGCTGCAAGCGTGTACCAGGTCGACTGGCCGGTGAGGAGATCAGGGATGGAGGAGGCTCTGATACAACAGTGCATTGGAAGACGTAATTGTGGTTCATGTGTGAGGTGGAATTCCGAACGTATTGTGATCAGGGGTTTCCTCGCTGATCCTGAATCGTTTAGCTGTAGTCGGCTCTGCGACATCAAGATATATTGGATGGTACGCACCAAGTAGTGGCAAGCAGAGCTACTAGTCGTCATCGAACCGATCCCTCACGAAACGCGCTTGAAGTCGCACTTGCTTCAGGATATCTGCATATTTGGGCGTCGGGACGATAACATACGACCTTCGTCATCGCACCGGTCAAAAATCGTACGTGAAGAGACTGTCTTGTCCGGAGGATGCTTCGTCTGGGCCACGATGCTTTGAAAGCTCGAGTAAATATACCGGCTTTCCTAGACGAGTCGGAGCGATACTCTTTCTCAAACGATGGGTATATCCTTCAAGACCAATGTAATTGCTTTGGGCACAGAACGACCATTATAAGCATCAGAAATATCTTTGGATTGTCAACTGTACGCTAGTCAACTATGACTGATGCGAGGTATAGGGATACATTGTGCCGCACCTAATCATAAGTCGGACTCGGACGCACCACGTAGTGGTACTGGAGCGGTGTATCCGCAACTGTGTGCGGCACTGCGTGTCGCGAGCGGCGAGTGGTCCAGCCAGGCGAGAACCGGTGGAGACCATTAGTACGCTACCCAAAGGACACTGAGTCGCTGACCAAGCTACTGCACCGCCTCCTTCAGCAACTGTTCCGAATTCCTTTGCCTAATCTAGATTCCACCCGTTCAACGCCAGAATCTACCCCTAACGGTCCTGGTGTTCACAATTCGGGATCTGAAGCTTCAACAATGACTTGTTGGTGAGTCGGAGACTTGCTGCGTCAGCATACTGATAAGATTATGCTGTACACGTGCTGGATCAAGATCTACGCTCACACGCGATTGCTATACTACCTCTACACTCGAAGCAGCGGTGGGAAGGAGCCTGAGCTTAGCGTCGTCGTTCTTCTGGCATTGCACTGATAATGATATTAGTAGTAAGTCTTTTCATGTGCTGGCTTATAGAATGGTAATTAACTGAATCAGCGGTGACGTGGCGTTCACCCGCATGATCAACTTGAAGCCTTCATCATTCATGCGGACCCCGCGGCTTGGATCCTTTTACTCGCAGCTCTTCTCAGGTAATGTAATGTCCTTTTGAGGAACATTGAAATGTCCTTTATCAGTACCTCCTCTGTCGCTTACTCGAACCCATTCAACCTTCTAGTTTTGTTTCCGAGTCATAGTAACCTTAGTAACAAGAACATCCCTAGGCTGTGATTCACGCATACAAGTTCAGAACTCATTATGCAGACGACAATAATCAGCGAAGTCCATGCGGTTTCGCACCATCCGACAGTTGGCCCCCATAACAATCTTAAACTTGAAGAGAGTGGCAAGCACGATGAACGAATCGAAATACGAGCGGGGTCGTCTACAGGTGATTCAGGAGCAGCATCTATCTCCGACCTGAAAGCCCAAACGAAACGTCAGCGGCTGCGCGCACGGGTGCAATTTGCGACAGTTTGCGGGTCGATGTACCTAGATGGATGGAATGATGGGTCGACTGGTCCGTTGCTCCCCCGGATACAGAAAGTGTATGGCGTAGGTGGTTCAAAACACCTGTAGTTCTCTTTGAAGTTGACCGTCCTGTCGTCTTGACAGTTGAATTTCACTGTCGTATCTCTGATATTCGTGTTCGCATGTGTTGTAAGATTTTACTGCATGTATTAGTGTGTAAGATTCACCGATGAGTCTGAGTTACTCGATAGGGCTTCCTATCCGGAGCATTCGCAAATCTATATCTGAACGGCAGGTTTGGTTTCGGGAAGGTAAGTTCATCTTCGATGATTTCTTACGGTCTCTGAGGCACGCTCCGTGATCTAGGTCATTGTGTTAGGTGAGCGCGGGTCATTGCAACCAGAGGTCATAGTCGCCTTATCATTGTTCAGGGTTGGTGTGTCAAGTGATAGCATATGCCATAGAAGCGAGTGCCTTACCGTTTCCTGCATTCGTGCTAGGTTACGCCATCAATGGCTTTGGAATGGCTCTACAGGTAAGTTATTCAAGTACAACGCATTCTGCGGCCCGGATGGACCTTGAAATTAGCACGCACAATCGAATGGTTATGTGGCCAGTCTCAAGGATAACCCTGAGGTGAAAATGGGAATCCTCCATGCGGTAAGTGTTGCCCTGTCCCTGAACTCTCCATCTATCTAACTATTCAAAGGTATACGGTACGTTATACCTCTTCCATGGCGGTCCAATGCGACGGATGTTCCTATCTTTATTTTTAGGTGCTGGCGCTTTGTCGTCCCCTCTGGTAGCAACCCAATTTGCTCAGCTTCCCCATTGGTCATTTCACTACCTGTGCAGCCTTTGTATTGCGTTCATAAACACTGTACTATCGATTGTAATCTTTGGGTTGAAAACACAGGATGGTATGACAAGCGCTTATATTATTGAGAAGACGGCTGAGCTTCTCACAGACTGCCTTGCTCAGATCGGACAGCCGCCAGGCGAAAAGGGAACAAGTGAAAAGAGCCAGTTCAACCAGATATTGCGACTCAGAGAAGTGCACCTCCTCGCCTTCTTCATTTTGATATATGTAGGAGCGGAAGTCACTATGGGTGGTAAGCATACAACTTAAGTGGAGAAGATGTTTATCCAAATATTACTCCAGGCTGGATGGTGACGTACGTAATCGACGTGCGCGGAGGAGGTCCAAGTTCGGGATACATATCATCAGGCTTTTTTGGAGGTAAGCTTTTCGGGGTATGCTAGGCGTTCGACTGTTTATTTGTAAATAGGCATCATGATTGGCCGTGTCGGTCTTTTGTGGGTGAACAAAAAGGTAAGTTTCTACCCTGTTCGTAGCATGCAACATAGATCCCAAAGATCACAGGTTGGGGAACGTCGTGTTTTGTTCATTTACTCCATCCTCGCAATCGGGCTGGAATTAGTAGTATGGCTGGTACCTTCGCTCATTGGTGGAGCCGTTGCGGTCTCGATAATTGGTATATTTTTGGGGCCGATGTACCCCATCGCTATGAATCACACAGTACGAATCCTCCCTGAGTGGCTCGTTACAGGTAATTTTGTGTTTAGTAGCGCGAGTATGGTCAACTGAAAGCTGAATGTAGGGTCGATTGGCTGGATAGCAGGGTTCGGGCAGGCAGGTTCTGCGCTCTTGCCATTCTTAACCGGTGTCATTTCATCGAAGACGGGAATCAAGAGTTTACAGCCATTGTGGGTGCTCCTTATAGTTCTGTCTGTGTTTGATTAACTGATCATTGGTGGCACAAAAGTCTCGTTTCGATGATGGCGTTCATGACGGTCTTATGGTATTTGGTGCCGAGAACAGCTAGCAAAGCTGAATGATATATGCTCTGATAGTAACGTGGGAGTCGGGGAAGCAGATACTCGCAGACTGCTATTCGCTTGTATTGTGTAATTACGATTCTTGCACTTTGCAGTAACATTGACATGTCTAACTTCAGCTTCATAGTTCATTGCCTTCGTTACAGGACAACGTGAAGCCTGCGGATTATAGGAATGTTTTTACTGTATATCCTTCCCGCGTAAAATGTCAAACCAGTCCTCCGCATGCATGGTAATGACAGACCCAACAAGCATACACCCAACATACAGAGCGTGCTTCCTTACTGCTCAGTCTATCCCTTCTTCTATAGCCTTATCGTATTGTTATTCAGTCCATGCGAACAAGCAGCGCAGGCGTCTTTGAGCTCTCGGTATACCAGGTCTCATCGTGTCCACCAGTTGCAGTGTCTGGCGAGTAGACGACTGCGAACACCTTTTTGTGCCCAGTCTCGATTGGACCGAGGATTGTCTCTCCGTTCTCTACGTCCTCCCACTCACCTGCAGTCCCATCGTAGGATCCGCTCACCACTCGCTGGCCATCTCGACTCAAGCACACAGACGACACTATTTTTGTGTGTCCCGCTCATTTCGCGATAACTTTGCCTATGTCGATACTCACCCCCCAACCTTACTTCCGCTAACGACTGTTTTCCCGCCCGGAGACAACGTTATCGTCCGCACTTCGCTATCCCCGTCTTGACAGTCCTCTCCTATCTGTTTCCCACTCTTCAAGTTCTATACCCCGCCGGCATCTAGCCCTCCCTTGAACACGTCATCATCCGCTATCTGCCTGTCAGATATATGGCGCCCTCGACCGAATCGGTGTATCCTTTAAATTTCCCGCTGGGATTTATCGTTAATGCCTCCTGTTTTCTAACGACGAGTGAAGACATAATCAACTATTGGGCGCAGCTCGAGTCTATCTCGGCTTTCATCCAACAAAGTCCAAATCATTACTTACGACAATATGTTTCTTAGCACGTCTTGACGCGTTGGCACAAGACATAATAAGTCAAGAGTGCACTGAAAGTCTGAGTCGGTACGTTTTCCATGCATTATCCTTGTATTCACTTCACAGCTTACAGCATGTGCTGTGCAATGGAAGCGCCCAAGCCTCATTTATGATCATGAGCCGCATTCCATCGTTCACAATTTTGACTCGTTTTTACTGCCTGGCCAATATATTATATGCTAAATTGCGCCCCATATCATACCAGTACATTTCCCAGCCAACTCCTCCTCGGATGCGCTCTTCATCTCCGAGTCGCCAATGCTCGATACACATCTCGTGCGTATGGCTTACATTTCACCGTGTCTCTCATTACACGGGAAACCACCCAGAACTTTTGCAACTACTGTTACTAATAACTTATAATATTCATTCTGCATTCTATACTTAAGTCCGTGCATGTCCTGTGAGTCTATCGACGGAATTATCAAAATTATCATAATTCAACATGTGCGTGTCCTGAGCCGCCATGCTGTTCAGTAGTCCATGGCTCCGTAGCCGATATTGTGAAACTAGGGGAATTAAACACATCCATGCTGGATTCTATCAACTGACCGACTCCGCCATCCTGACCACCTATCGACGACGCCAGCACAGCCGACGCAGTCGTTACAACCTCCCCAGCCTTTTGCACCACCGCGCGTGTACTCGAGCCAGAGCTTGGCAATAACCTCGTCCAGAAAAAGGCGATGCGTAGCCCGCGGCCGATGATGCGCTGCGTCAGGATGAAAAGGACCACGAGGCCGAAAAACACGAGGCCAGAAATAATAAGGACGCGGTCGAGCCAGTCTGTCTTTTCGAGTGCGGTAATAAGTTGTTTGGAGGTGCCGAGGACGAGATTGAACGTGTCGTGCGTCGTGGACGCGGATTGGACAGTTGCAGTAGATGATTCTGTATGAAACAGACGGTAGGTATTAAAGAAAAATGGTACCGTGAAGAACTTGCCTAGGACTTGGCTTAACGAGACACTGCGCTCGAGTTCTTTCTGCAGAAGTCCAGTTGTTCGTTGCAGTGCTTCTGTGACATTATGATTGGCTTTCACGAGTGCGTCTTCGCTGTAGTTCATGGGTCAGCCGTATCGGGGGGTACGAATGCATGCCGCGCACGAACGTGACTTTCTCGCCCGAGGAACTTGTACTTTTCTCTCGAATGGCAGGAGACCTCAACAACTCCTCTCGCTGCGACCGATTTTGGGAGTCAATTGCATGTTTCGACGCTAACAATGCTGCTCGAGAGTCTTTGCGTAGACTGACATCAAGAGAGAAAGACCTGTCAGAGGCCGGAGACAATACTGGACGGTCAAACGGCTACATACTTGACTAATGAATCACGAAAGACTTCAGCTCTTCTCCTCAACTCTCTTCTCGTCTCTTCAGTCCTGTGGTCATCAACAAGGACATCCAGCTCCTACAATTTGTGAATATGGGTTGAATATCAATGCGCGAACTGACAAACCTCGATCTGCCTTGCCAGACCTTCAATGTCCTCCCTCACCTCCGCAGCCCATGCTTGTTGCGTGGTCAAAGGACCGGTGCAAGCTCTCAGACGAGGAATCTGAAAAGTTGAAAGGTCATTATGGTGTCGTTCGATGGAATCAATTAGAGAGTGTGTTTCAGCATCTAGCGTTGTTGGAATGGGTGGCATGTCTGAAGGCGCAATCTGGGACACTACTAGTACAAATATAGCTCATGGATCACGAGTCACACTGTCACAGGCCAATAATAGATCTCCTACTTCCAACCTACTTCAAGTTGTTGACTGCATCCAATTTCCTATATTGTCATTTTGTACACATGATAACCTTGTAACTGCGACGCCTAATTATGTACAATTTGATCCTATCCCGCCTGATGCAAACAACTTGAAGCTTCCGCGACCTACGCATTTACTGTGTTTCCTGAGGGTGAGCAACCAACTTCCTTCCAGACACCTGTCCCAATTTCAACCTTTCCAGTCCTCCAACAATACCTTCAAGCCCATTCGGGAGGACTTCATACTTGTTCGGCTACATAACTGTGAGACACAGAACCCAAATGAATGATTACAGAACAAACCTGAATAGTACCCTCTGAGAGCCACTTCTCGAGCATAGCCCAGGAGCTGCACCACAGCTCTTGATTCTGGGGGACGTGTGGGTACCCGAAGGTATGGATGGCCTTGCGCCCCTTGCCTTCGTCTTCCTTGACTGATGCAGGAACGGTCACTATGAGGGTGCCATTGTTTGCAAGCAACTCCCATGCAACAACCTGTGTTTCTGGCGCCGAGATAGCGTCATAAACAACTTCGATAGGGCGGTCAGTAATTTTGCTGATGGCCGCCATCAGTTGTTTGCCGGAAAGGTTGCGATCAAAGAAATGCGTTGCGCCATAGTCCTTGACAAGATCCTCGTTGCTCGGAGAGGCTGTAGCGATAATAGGATAAAATCCTGACAGACGAGCCAATTGGATGACTGCAATACTGTCAGTATGCGGTCGAATAGACCAGTCCCACTACGCTTACCGTATGAACCTACAGAAGAAGAACCGCCAAAGATGACAATGGGTTTCTTTGATTCGTGGTCAGCCGGCGCTTTTCGTCCAGGGAGGGCCCACTCCAGCTCCAAATTCATTTCCATACAAGCCCACCAGTGCAGTATCAAACCCCACAGGAACAGTAGCCGCGCTATCGAAAGATTGGCTTGAAGGAATCTGGAATGGGATGTATCTGACGATGCAGTCAATGAACCTTCTCATAACTCACCTTTGCTGTATAGCTCGCAACGGTCAAGGCATACTGCTGAAATCCACCAAGGTCATTAGTGAATCCGCCGTGCGCCAACCTGTAAACCAAGGTTGAGCCTATATAGACAGGGGCAAAAAAACGAATTGTCTGACACTCTATCGCCTTTGCGGAAATTCTCGACACCTTCTCCTAGTTCCTCGACAATGCCAGCAATATCTGTGCCAAGGATGGCAGGGTAATTGGTCACGTACATCGACGTGTCCTGGATCTTGTGGTCAACCGGGTTTAGAGCAGCAGATTGAATCTTGACCAGAAGCTGCCCAGCCCCGGGGCTGGGGATGCTGCGGGAGCCAAGCTCAAATTTGCCCTGCTTTTGCGTAAGAAAAAGAGCTTTCTGTTGAGGA
Organism: Suillus subalutaceus; assembly: GCF_016647625.1. Lineage (NCBI taxonomy): Eukaryota > Fungi > Basidiomycota > Agaricomycetes > Boletales > Suillaceae > Suillus > Suillus subalutaceus. The sequence continues at coordinate 33,875 of NW_024540499.1, read as the reverse complement.
GACATGCGGAAGAGATGCGGTGGTTAGAGGCCTTCCAACCTTGCTTCTTATTCGTGCTTATATATATGTTGTAGAAATTGAAATTTCTCCTTAATGAGTAAGAAAGCGTCATTGATGAGATATCGATGACGGGCACTCTGCAAATGATGTACATGTTATTAAGGAGCCCAATCTGCTAGTAGCAACCTGTCAGCTTATAACAAGCTCTGCCCTGCAGGATAGCGTCATACAAGGACTCGCCTTCGTGATTATTAGTATTGAATCTGTCATAGCGCCAGAAACTATTTTTATCAATCTGATACCTTTTGAAGGCCGACAACGCCACGAAATGAAGCAGAGGTCGCCATAGTAATGAGCAAAGAGCTGCAAAAAGGAGGCGGAGCCGGGAGCATGGGTGTACAACACCATGTACAGCATGACGCAGCAGACGGAAAGAACTGTCGGAAAGAGACAGAACGCAACGACGCCATCGCCGGCAGGATCTCGTGCTCATATATGTTTGAGATAGATGCAATGTGAATGAGATGCGACGCCGGGAATAGTAGGAGTGTGTTACCGTCTCTTTGAGGATGACTCGGAGTAGCACTCGTGCTGGAATCACAATCCAGTCCCCGGGCCCAACAGCGGAATCGACGTCGTAGGCGTGTGGCGTGCGGTACACAAACAAGACAGTACAAGGTGTTATCACCCTCCTGCGGCCATATTGTATAGTTTGCGCGGCAGTTCTATCAAGTTCGTCTGCTACTAGCTCATCGCCTGCAGATAACTCGGAGAGATCGATTTTGTCATATCCTGTCTATGTCTATGCCACATGTCAGACCTTCCACAAGACACAGCTGTTGAAGCATATATCATTCAGTTTTCCTAGCTGTTCTCGGCACCAGATACCATAAGACCGTCATGAACGCCATCATCGAAACGAGACTTTTGTGCCACCAATGATCAGTTAATCAAACACAGACAGAACTATAAGGAGCACCCACAATGGCTGTAAACTCTTGATTCCCGCCTTCGATGAAATGGCACCGGTTAAGAATGGCAAGAGCGCAGAACCTGCCTGCCCGAACCCTGCTATCCAGCCAATCGACCCTACATCCAGGTTTCAGTTGACCATACTCGCGCTACTAAACATAAAATCACCTGTAACGAGCCACTCAGGGAGGATTCGTACTGTGTGATTCATAGCGATGGGGTACATCGGCCCCAAAAATATACCAATTATGGAGACCCGCAACGGCTCCACCGATGAGCGAAGGTACCAGCCATACTACTAATTCCAGCCCAATTGCGAGGATGGAGTAAATGAACAAAACACGACGTTCCCCAACCTGTGATCGATCTTTGGGATCTATGTTGCTTGCTGCGAACGGAATAGAAACTTACCTTTTTGTTCACCCACAGAAGACCGACACGGCCAATCATGAGACCTATTTACAAATAAACAGTCGAACGCCTAGCATACCCCGAAAAGCTCACCTCCAAAAAAGCCTGTTGATATGTATCCCGAACTTGGACCTCCTCCGCGCACGTCGATTACGTACGTCACCATCCAGCCTGGAGTAATATTTAGGATAAACATCTTCTCCACTTAAGTTGTATGCTTACCACCCATAGTGACCTCCACTCCTACATATATCAAAATGAAGAAGGCGAGGAGGTGCACTTCTCTGAGGCGCAATATCTGGTTGAACTGGCTCTTTTCACTTGTTCCCTTTTCGCCTGGCGGCTGTCCAATCTTAGCAAGGCACTCTGTGGGAAGCTCAGCCGTCTTCTCAATAATATAAGTGCTTGTCATACCATCCTGTGTTTTCAACCCAAAGACTACAATCAATAGTACAGTGTTTATGAACGATATACCAAGGCTGCACAGGTAGTGAAATGACCAGTGCGGAAGCTGAGCAAATTGGGTTGCTACCAGAGGGGACGACAAAGCGCCAAAACCTAAAAATGAAGATAGGAACATCGGTCACATTGGACGAGGTATAACGTACCGTATACCTTTGAATAGTTAGATAAATGGAGAGTTCAGGGACAAGACAACACTTACCGCATGGAGGATTCCCATTTTCACCTCAGGGTTATCCTTGAGACTGGCCACATAACCATTCGATTGTGCGTCCTAATTTCAAGGTGCATCCGGGCCGCAGAATGCGTTGTACTTGAATAACTTACCTGTAGAGCCATTCCAAAGCCGTTGATGGCATAACCTAGCACGAATGCAGGAAATGGCAAGGCACCCGCTTCTATGGCGTATGCTATCACTTGACACACAGACCCTGAACAATGATAAGGCGACTATGACCTCTGGTTGCAATGACCCGCCCTTACCTAACACAATGACCTAGATCACGGAGCGTGCCTCAGAGACCGTGAGAAATCATCGAAGATGAACTTACCTTTCCGAAACCAAACTTGCCGTTCAGATATAGATTTGCGAATGCTCCGGACAGGAAGCCCTATCGAGTAACTAAGACTCATTGGTGAATCTTACACATGCAGTAAAATCTTACAACACATGCGAACACGAATACCAGAGATACGACAGTGAAATTCAACTGTCAAGACGATAGGACGGTCAACTTAAGAGAGAAATGCAGGAGTTTGAAACCACCTACGCCATACACTTCCTGTATTCGGGGGAGCAATGGACCAGTCGACCCATCATTCCATCCAGCCACGTACATCGCCCCGCAAACTGTGGCAAATTGCACCCGTGCGCGCAGCCGCTGACGTTTCGTTTGGGCTTTCAGGTCAGAGACAGATGCTGCTCCTGAATCACCTGCAGACGACCCCGCTCGCATTTCGATTCGTTCATCGTGCTTGCCACTCTCTTCAAGTTTAAGATCGTGATGAGGGTCAACTGTCGGATGGTGCGAAACCGTATGGACTTCGCTGATTGTCGTCGCCTGCATGATGAGTTCTGAATTTGTGTGCGCGAACTACAGCCTAGGGATGTTCTTGGATCCAAGGTTACTATGACTCGGAAACAGAACTGGAAGGATGAATGGGTTCGAGTAAGCGAGAGAGGAGGTACTGATAAAGGACATCACATTACCTGCGAGTAAAAGGATCCAAGCCGCGGGGCCCGCATGAAGGCTTCAAGTTGATCATGCGGGTGAACGTCACGGCACCGCTGATTCAGTTGATTACCATTCTATAAGCCAGTACGTAAGAAAGACTTACTACTAATATTATTATCAGTGGAAGCACAACGACGTTAAGCCCAGGCTCCTTCCCATCGCTGTAGAGGGGTGGATAGCAGTCATTCGAAGCCTGCGTGCGAGCGTAGATCTTGATCCGGCACGTGTACAGCATAACCTTATCAGTATGCTGACGCAGTAGTCTCCGACTCATCCTTGTTGAATCGTACAGTACATTTCCTTTTTCTCTCCATTGAAAATGGTCTAGATATATAGCCTAGAGTACATTGGGAGTTTGTCTTGAAGCTGTAGGATAGCAGCACAATCCTCGAACGGGCCTCGTTGGAGGTCCTTCCAATGGTTCCATGATCTAGCTAGAGTAGTATGCCGGTTCTCAAAAATGATCAAGACAAGATATGCCACCTCAACTGTACGGGCCTCGTTGGGAGTCCTCATTGTCCCAGATTTATGGTTCAGATTGCGTGACTTTTTTATGGCGTGATTCAACAAGGTCTATGCCAGACACCCAGTGTAAAGACTTAATCCTGATAGCCACGAACCAAATACAACCACATACTATTTCTCCGAGCTTTTACCGACTTTTTGAGCCCAACGGAATTATGTCGGAAAAACTATGTGTGGTTGTATTTACACTGTGTGGCTATTAGGATTAAGGCTCTCTACACGATATGCATCATGATAACACAACCAGGTATTGCTCCCTCGCAATCCGCCCGTCTACGTTCGAAGCAGGTGGAACCTCAGGGGCCTGCGCTAAGTTTCTTTTCTCCTCGTTCGTCGGCTTCCAAGGTAACACGTTATTGACGTTAGAAACTGTGCGAGTGCATTACTTCGGAAAAACCTTTCCTTCCAACTTAAAGTTGTCATGCAAGACTTTTTCCGATGGTGTGTGTACCAGGATGTCTATGATCGTCATCCACATACCACAAAGAATTTTCAGCAAGATTTTTTTTCTCCTCGCTCGACGCTGATGCTGCGAAGGACAAAGGGTCCACTCAGCACTGTCCATGCTCGTTCAGGCGGCAGAACATACTGCCGTAGTGCTAGTGGTGGGTAATATGGAGAAAATGGTATTGCTTGCAGTATCCTTTTTTAATTTTAGTGCTGCAGCACGATTTCGAGAAAAAAAAACAGTTCGCCGTGGCCATTCAGTGCGCGAACGAAAGTGTTATTTTGCTGATTATAAGGTTTTTACTTTCTGATCATGCTGCAGTCTGGTTGGAGACATTCCTTTATGATCGTGTGTCGGCTACCTGAATTTTAGAGATGAAGAATTTGATAAAGGTGTGTCTTGCCGCGTGGTTGGTGAGTTTCTCCTTGTCTAGATTTGCGCCATGATCTGATTCATGCCCTTACTAAAATGTATTCTTCAGGTGCTGACATCGGTGTCGACGACTGGCTCAGACATGCAAGCCATACATAGATTATCATGCACGCCCGCTCTACGGTTATCATAAGATGATACTACTAGTACAATGTTGTGCATGGACTAGGACGAAAACATCAAATCTAACGATGTATGGTACTCCAAAGTTAACTTTGTAGATCATGAGACCCATGTATGACTTCTATTTACACCGGCCCGAGTACAACCCTATAGAACTTTATCATTTAGATCAATCACCCCATCATGAAATCTCTAGATATATACAACCTGAATTCAAATTCAAACCCTTCAATCAGGGCGACGCGAACCACGGGACGCCAACGCCCATAACGCAGTCATAAGACCCAGTATGCCAACCAATCTAAAAAAAATAATGTGAGGTGTGACATGCCTTCTCGGATCGTTATTATGATACGTACATAGGCTGCAGGGTTTTAATTCCAGATTTTTGCGCGATAGCACCCACGATAAACGGAACCAGTGCAGAGCCTGCCTGCCCAACTCCTGCAATCCAGCCAATGGCACCTATGTCCCGGGAATCGTGAATTACAAATAATTGTTAGACTGTTTAAGACATACCAGTGAGTAACCAGCGAGGAAGGACGCGTCCTGCATGGTTTACAAGAATTGGGTACATTGGCCCCAGCAATACGCCAACTATACAGACAGCGACTACATCTCCTACCAAAGATGGGACGAACCATACGATCAACTCGAAACTACCAGAAATGGATGTATCAGTAATGATAGAGCAAACACGTTTCCATTACTAACATGATAGCCAGAACGGCGTAGATAAACAAGGCCAAGCGTTCTCCGATCTATTGGGTCCCAAATCAGCCAAAATGTTCGTCCAGCTTCAATTGAGCAATCTACCTTTTCATTAAACCATAGCAAGACTACTCGACCAGCCATGAGACCTGCGGAATAGGAGAATAAGTCAAAGTCTATCAATGAGCGCTATTGCATACCGCTGAAAAAACCAGTAGAAATATAACCAGATGAGGGCCCTCCACCTCTGACATCAATAATATAGGTAACAATCCAGCCTTTTTCAGACTGTCAGATATATCGTTAGAACCATTGTAGACGGTCACGAACCGCCAACAGTAACCTCGGCTCCAACATAGAGTAGAGCGAATGCTGCCAGAAGATGGACATCTTTGTTCGCGAATATCTGCCTGAGATGACTGTGCTCGCTTGTACTGTTATCTACGTCCACGATGCCTATCTCGGCAAGACACTCTAGAGAATTTAACTGATCTCAAAGACCAAGCAAAAACGTGTCATGCACATTGTCCTTACCTCTCTGGGGCTTCAACCGGAAGACTATAATCAAGGCGATTGTATTGCTGATCGCAATTCCAAGGGATGTCAAGTAATGTAGATTCCACCGAGGTAGATGTGAGAATTGAGTGGCAACCAGAGGCGATGAGAGCGCCCCGGCCCCTATGAGTTGTGAGCATTGACTTCACGAAAAAACCTGTTGGTGAAATTACCATATACTACATAATTCGAGAGTAAGCGAGGTGAATGGCTTGCATAAAAATGCCTAATGCGTACCTGCCATGAAAAGGCCCATCTTCACTTCTGCATTTTCTCTGATGGATGCAATATAGCCGACTGAATTTGCATTCTGTGTCACGAGTTAGCAAAGATGCACGATGATAAGCAAATATACCCACCTGTAGGGCTATTCCAATTCCGTTAATAAAGTACGCAAATATAAACACGGGAAAAGGTGGCCCCGAAGCCTCGATACTGTATGCCACGACTTGAAATAGGGAACCTAGAGTGCGAGAATTTGAGAATTATGCGACCCTCGATATCAGTGGCAGTACCTAGTACCATCACCTTACAAAAAGTCAGGATCATCAGATAAAATGTCCAGACTCTGTTTGTATGGGCGTACTTTTCCGAATCCTAGCCTCTCGGCAAGAATCACATTAGACACGGCGCCCGTGATAAATCCCTGTTTAGCCCACAGACGATAAGAATTATTATCAGTTGGGAGTCTCGTACACAAACTGACCACACATGCGAAAACGAAAATAAGAGATACAACAGCATATCCAACCTAGAAAAACACGTCAACAAGCAGCCGCGGTACAAAATACAAAAAACGCACCCCATAAACTTCTTGAATTCTTGGCAACAGAGGGCCATTCGATCCATCATTCCAACCCTCCAGATAGACGAACCAACACAGTGTCACAAACTGAATTTTCTCCCGCGTTTTTTGTGTTCTGCGTATGGCTGAGAGTACTGATGGACTTTCAAAGCCATCGTTCTGCTTGTCTACTGGAGTTACGGGCGAAAGCTCAACCGCATCTACAAAGCCCTCCGTAAGATCAAGCTTGCAGGGCGGCCTAGGCGGACGCTTCGACATGTCGATGCGGCCTCAGGGGCGAGATACGCCTTGTCTGGGGTAAAAACGGGGTCAGTTGTGGCTGGCGAAAGAGACATTTCGCGAAGAGAAAGTGAGAGGGAATGAATAGACTCACAGTTCGTACACCCATATATACGCCAACTTCTTATGAGACAAAGTCAGTTGGAGTATCGGACAAATGGTCCGCCCCTTTACATACTCAAAAATAACAAGCATGTAATTTCGGCATGCATCCGTGCTCGCATCCGAAGTCCAAATCCGATCACATCACTGATGTGGCTCCATAATTGACGTGAACTTGACGGTTTTGGCCTGTTAACCGTTCAAGACACGGGCCAGAAAACTAGAAATGTGAACCCAGAGGTGACCGTGACACAGTGGGCTTCTGCAATGCGAATCGTTCAGCTGGTCTACGTGGAATAGTGCAAGGAACACACCATTTCTACTCACAACGGTAACTGGGAGTTGAGTTTGATCCATTCTAGATCAGAGGCGTACTGTGCCCATCGGTCAAGCTTCACAGCGCAGATCTTGAGAAGAATCAAGCTTGACGTTTAACTTTTACGTGATGCCTATAAAAGGGAAGCAAAAACATATTTATCTCAGTCCGCACATGTCATTTCTACAACGCCATATAGTAAAGTAGGAGAAAGCGCGTAATATCTCAGACCACGCAGAAGATGCAGGCTTAGTAATTATTGGCCCCGTTAACCTTGTCCTTGAGTTGTCCTATGAACTGTTGATAGCTCGGTAAAACATCGGCACGATCTTGAATGAGGCAGCTGAGGGCCCAGAGCCGCAAAGGGGGCTCGCCATCCTCTTTGACAACGTAGAGATGGGGATAGTAAACGCCTCTGCGCATCTCGCGGGTTTTCTGAACGATAGCGTTGACCCGCCGTGAGAAGTCATTGTCAAGAACAGGAAGTGTCGTCTGATCGTACGGGGTTTATCAGCAACATGGAGAAAGGAACTCATAAAACAATATGATGCCCACCTTCCCGCCACGTAGCACTTCGTAATTCGGAAGGTTGAAGACGTCCATTACGAGTTGTGGCACAGCATCACGGCCTATCCACAAGAATATTGTCTGACCATCCTCAATCAAGTACAAACCATGTCTCTCCAGCCGTTCCGAAGTGAGGGGCAAGGGGGTCGGCAAAATTACACCTTGCTCACCCACCGTTCCAGCCTGATAACAGTGTTAGTAAAATATTGAATTCCAATATCCAAACTCAACCTACTTCGGGTTGCATGTTGTGCAGCGAAAAGAACGTGGGATGAATGTACGGGATGAGAGTTTGAGAGGGTAGGGTGGTCAGCAGAGCCTGAGCATAGGCCCTGAGGTCGGGAGGAATTTGCGCGCTTTGACGAATACCGACCTACGTAGCAGAGCAAGTCAGGTCACCTGTGACCAAACAATGTGACCAACTCACATTTTTCAGCAGCCCGAGAACCAACACAGGCAGCATTCTCAGGTTCTCCGAGATCGCTAGTTGCGCATTCGCACCTGCACCTGCGGATGTCATACTGCTCTTGTAACTGGACAAGATCTCCACCAGCCGCTGATGCACCGCATCACGAGCATCCTCCAGCTTGTGGGTAAGCGAGCGCTCTACGGCTTTGTTCGCTAGCAGGGTCGCGATCGCCACTTGGTCAGCAGACGCGAAAACCTCCGTAAGGCTGCTGGTTGTGGGCAACGCAAGTGTAATAACACGAATACGCCGCTTCCCCATGACAAGTTGTGTGTAAAACTGCAGTTTGCATAACTACAAATGGTTGCGTAAGTGTGTCCTCAATCTGGATCTCAATGGCGTAAGACTGATCGGTGGGCACGGCGGGCATGGCCAAGAGGTCAGTGGAGCGGACGAAGAAGTTTCCGTGGAACGATGCCATGCGCAAACCTTGATTGCATTCATGAGCATTGATAACGGCGACGTAAAAGGGTTCCTTACCTTTCGAAGCACGGACGCGCATAACAGCTTCTAACATAATGGGCATCGCGAGAACCTCGCCAAACTCGTGCGCGAATTTAATGGCATCCTCGGACCGAGCAGCATTGAATGCAGGGTAGAAATATGTTTGACCAGAAGTATAGTGTGGGAGGCAAGCTATTGAAATGCATCAGGTGGATTTGGAGTGAGGAGAATAATAGGAGGCCACGAACCGAGACTGGCAACGTCCTGGTATGCAGCGCTGAATAGGAACATGTCCACCGACACCTGTGCACGCGAGCACTCGATGGCGAATGTCTTGTAGAAGGGTGAAGCAGCTTGCAACAGGCCTGATTCCTGGGAGTGATTTTATCAGCTATGATGTAATTGGCAACATGAGCAGAGGGTTTACTTTGGACGTGCCCAAAATTTTGAGATCTTCACGGTTTTTGAGGGAACCAGCGCCAACATTTGGCAAAGAGGACGAGAGAACCATGATCTTGCCACCAATAGGAGCCTAGAAACAATTCAAAAAACTGCGATACCTTTCCATTCAGCAACTAACCATGAGCTTAAAACCAGCCTGCAATGCGGGGCCCATAGCACTTCCAACAGTGTGATTATCCTGAAACATGTCATTGATCCTGCCGAGGAGCGACTCCAGTGACTGACGCGCTTCCGTCAAGTTTATGAGGAGGTCAGTAGGTTTCGGCAAAAAAACATCATCAACGTCCGAAACAACTAGCATCGTCGATTCCGTCGTCCCAGGCTAGAATAACAACCCATTAGCACGAGACCTCAGAAGATCAGAAAGTACTAACAGGCATAGAGAAGAAATAAAGAGAAATGTCGTAGGCGATAATGGCGACTTTGGTACGCTCGTCCTCGTTGGGTATGCGATCAAGATTCTCAAGGATAGTACGTGTTGCCGTCGCTACCATACCTATAGGAAGATATCACGAAGCTGGTACCTCATCGACCGTGATGACTTACCCGACTGCACGGCGGTATGGCTCACGTCGATAAGAATCACATACACAGCCGGCTGTGGTGGGCGGACCATGTACTCTGTGGGCGCAACAAACTCGACGACAGAGTGGTTCAGTTCGTCTCTAGCCCATCGGTCTCCAGGCTGATTCCGTATCTGGTCCCAGTCAAAGAGCTGAGGAACCTCGTTCGACATGCTGCACATACAACACCGCCAACTATGATCGTTAATAGGTCAGCATACCAAATAAGTCTTCAATGCATATCAAACTAACCGATTGCCGTTGTCGATAAATTGAACATAAGGATTTATATATGTCCTGCACCGTCTGCATCGCGCAATCACCGTGTCGGTCACAACGGGAACTGGCGGCTCGCCCTCCTTCAGCGTTCGGTATGGAGTGATCACCAGACCCAGCGGAATCTTGGACTTGTTCAGCATCGAAGATGTGGTCGGAATTGCATTGATGGTGCATCGCTGGTATGATGGATCCGCATTCGCGTACGGCGATGTCGTGATGCAAGCGTTCGCAGGCAACCTAATCTCTGGAGGAGGGCGAACCAGCTCACGAGGGTCTGGCGGCGACGTAAGTAGATTGGTAGTCGTGAGATGTAGCGGCTTCTGCCCCATCCCCATCTGCCCGAACTGGTCTGTGAGATGGTGGATTGGCGCATTAGGTGGGTGATACGTTGGTTCCTGACCAAACCCAGGAGCATTGATGTACTGGGGCTCCTGTTGGGGTGCGTAGTATGATGCCTGCGGGACTTGCTGCTGACCTGCGAAACCCCCCTCTGCTGCAAGTCCTGGAGTGAAGAGCTGAGCAGTGGCTGCAGGTTGCTGTTGCTGTGGTACATGTGCGCCATACTGGTCTCCAAGGGTATCACCCGCGCCGTAGTATACTTGCGTCTGCCCGGCTGCGTATTGACGACGCTTACCATGAGTCGCGTATGGGGGAGGTGACACCGACGGTGCGGGGTCCATCAGTTGAACTGGTGCGGGTGTCGGTATTTCCCATTGGCTGCGTCCAGTCGATGCTTCTGCAAGGAAAGATATTGGTGAACGCCAATGGTCATGCAGGTCACGCACGGATGAAAAGATATCTCTGACTAGCAGGATCCCTGCAAGTTTCTCGTCAATAAAAGAAAATCAGAGCTGATGAGTCTGTTACCATTCCGCTGTCCAACCAGGAGGAAGCTGCTGAGAAGGAGAAGCCATGGACGTTAAATTTGGTCGACTTGATAATTGTAGGTCACACTGGCAGTGTTGGAAAGGAATTTGTTACAACACGACACGTAGCCAACACGGACAAACAACTTTCTAGCTTGTAGAAAGTCTGCCATGCTGTTACTATTACTAATTTAAATAACGAATAGGTACTTGACACGATTTGCTTGGGTAGTACTATCGTGGAACTATCGTGAAGCTTTGGCAGATCTTTTTTTGTCTAGCCTGCTTAACAGTACTCCCGTACATTGCTCAAGTGCATTTGTTTCCTCTACCTTGGCATCTGCACAGCCAGCCCACCTAACCTTGAGGTTGTCATCCACAAGGTAGACGTACCCGACGTGTTTGTTCACCATACCAAGGTGCTCGCGCACGAACTCCATGTTCTGACTGGATACTAAGTATGTCGAGTGTAGCTCTGGGGGGACCGACTTGGCTATTGATGATAGAAATAGCGATACGAGAAAGGACTTCAGAAGGTTTTCTTGCAAGTTTATCTGCACATATTGGTACAGCGAGTTCGAGAGATACCTTTCATTTGTTGGTATCGTGAAGCCATTCACGTGTATCTGAGTATGCTCAGCACCGAAGAAAATATTAAGGAGACATGAACGTACTTCTGACATCCTTGTGGACAACATAGATATAACGGAGATACGACCTTCACACATGCTGGTGGTATGTTTCTTAGATTTCGTATCCAGGCTTGACCCGACGATGTTTGGGAAATAAAGTGCTTTCTGGCACATCGTCAGTCTCCTTGCCATCATGAAGAATTATGGGACATACGTCCTCACGGATCATCACATTAGGTGCTATCCACGTTTTGCCACCGTGCCTCCTTGTTGCATTGAGGTCAGTAAAATAGCCCTTCGTGGCTTCTTTCACCCTTGCAAGCAGTCAAAACAACTTCAAAACCAATCTATTGTAGCTAACTTACAGGTGCTCTCTTTGTGCCAAGCGCGTCTCCTGATTCATCAGCTCCTCCCTGGTGTCCGCCCATGTTTTCAGGACAGGCGAAGGTCTCTCCTTCACACCGAGCGGGCGCTGCAGAAACGGTAACGTCGTTGTCAACTCATCGGAAGTTGCCTTCGCTGACGGTCTCTTTTCCGCAGATCCATTAGCTCCAGAAGTCAAATTCCTTGTACATCTTGGAAGCTGAATAAATCTGCGCAGGGTAGCTGTTTCTTGCCACTGTGCATGGACGAGTGGACGGACAAGCATTTGGTCAAAAGTAAAGATTCCTAATCGGGAATATGAAGGTCCCATATCACGTGAAGGTATATAAACGGCAAGTCACGCTCCGTGTCCGTTTGTTGATCATCATCCCTTTATCACAAACCACCACCAATCTAATAGTCGCTCAACTCAACTAGCGCTATCAATGGTATGTCCTTCTTCTGTATGGATCGGAGCGCAATTTGATCCGCGTCACCCTCCAGTCTGGCAAGGGTCAGTGGATTTGGGAAGTTCTGGTTGACTCAAGTCTAACACGGCGGTATACGGTACAGGAAAAGCTGGCAAATCTTCTGGCGGAAAGGCTGGCGGCGAAGGCAAGTCACAGTCGCGTTCTGCAAAAGCTGGCCTTCAGTTCCCTGTTGGCCGTGTCCATCGTCTTTTGAAGAAAGGCAACTATGCCCAACGTGTTGGCGCAGGCGCTCCAGGTAAGTCGAGTACCTCTCAAATAAGCTTACCTGTTCCAACACCCAATATTTACAGTCTACCTTGCCGCGGTTCTTGAGTACCTTGCCGCTGAGATTCTTGAGCTTGCAGGCAATGCCGCCCGTGATAACAAGGTTGGTGATCCTTCTGTCTCTTGAAGGCCACGGGCTGATCATTGCCACAGAAACAACGTATTGTGCCCCGTCATCTTCAGTTGGCCATCCGAAACGATGAAGAGTGAGTTGTTTTCCCATCTTAAAGGTTCGGTGACTCTGATATCGTTTAGATTGAACAAGCTCCTGGGTGACGTAGTTATCTCACAAGGAGGAGTGGTCCCCTTCATCAACCCTGAATTACTGCCTAGTAAATCAAGGTATGCTGTGTGTTATATGTCTGCCCATTCAGACCTGACATCCTTTACAGCAAAGGCAAGAAGGAGGGTGCAAGCCAGGAGGCGTAAATTTCTGTGTATCACCTTTATTCACCTTTTACAAACTTTTTTATTGGATTCGAGCTTCATGTAGTATCATATATATCCGGTCGTGTTTCAGATGTAATCTCTGGTACCGAGTACGATCATGACATTGATATTGACGTCAGACGATATGCATATGATTGTTTGTACTTGTTGAATTTACAAGGTAGTACATGTTGCGGGCACTATTTCCACTCGTTCGACAGCTGCAGGACGTCTCTAATTTCTACACAGGTCTGACCTGAAACAATGACTCGATTTTACTCTCTCAGTCGGCGGGAGATTACACTCGTTTTGTTCTCCGTCATGATTTTTTTGGTCTTCTACAATTTCGACGCGACTTCTGACTTCTTTGCCAATCCTAACCTGCCTGGCATATTCTCAAATCCCACCGCTGATGGTGGTCTCGACATGGACATATATGGGGACTGGGTGTCTGACGAGAGACGCATATCCAGCGTTCATAAGCAGCAAGAGAAGGGAGATACCTCGGAAGGAGATATATGGCTAAAGACCGATCGTATACCCGAGGCGCAGAAACAAGTCATCTTCGGAAACATTGGTGTCAACGATGGCTTCATGCACTGGGGAACAGACATGCCTGAAACTCGAATAGTGAAACACGTTGCTGGTAGGTGCGCTGCAATTGCTTATGTACGTATTTCTGATAATATTGTCTATCAGGATTCTCGATCATGGACAATGTAATAATGTGCAATGGCACAATTTTCATTGTGACGGATTCTCCTTCAAGCTTCCCTTCCTTGGGTTCCATTGCATCGTCTGCTGACAACTCGCACGAAGATCCACTTCCAGGAGAATGGAACATGTTGTCGATCGAGCAAGCCAGAGACATACTTGGTGCATATGGTGGATTGTGAGTATCGCACGTGTACTATTCCAACTGCTCTTAACATCGTCCAGGATTCAAGGCACGAGTTGGCTATCGTATGACGCAATTCCAAGTTTGTCGACACTTGCATCTTCATGAGTCGCGTCTTTACATAACATATCTAGGCAACTACACGCTTTTCTCGCTCTGGAAGACCCACAGCTCCCTGAACACGTCGACGTCTCCAGACCCTTTCCGTCCGCCACGACGATTGTTCTTCCCGAACATTCCTACCCACAAAGGAGTACAACCCGACCTCAATGGACCCATCATTAGACGTCAACGTTCGGACAGTGGTTTTCATCCATATCTTCCAAAGGCCGCTTTTCCATCGCTCGGCTTGATGTACAAAGAAGATTGGGAAGATTATGCCCTCATGGAAGTCCCTTTCGTTTTCGAGAGGCTCGTCGTCGCCGATTTTCGTGCAGCCGCACGTCCGGCAATCGATGTGCCTCCCTTCGCTCTCCCACTTGTTGGCCTGAATGCGTCAAAGGAATGGTGGGAGCCGATTAGGCAGAATCTTGCTAAATTCTTGCATGTAGACCACCGCCCACAAAATCTTAACAGTGGACAAGAAAAAACAGTAGTCACTTACATATCTCGACAAGATGCCACAACCGGTTCAAGGCTGAGGAGAGCCGACCACGATGCGTTGGTCAACGCTCTTAAAACGTTGCATGAGAGCAACGACTTCGAGGTTAAAATAGTCTCTTCAGAGGGACCCTGGGCGGAAAGGTTGTCAGCCGTCGCCCAGTCTAATGTAAGTGTACATCACTTGTAAAGGTATCGCGCTACGATTCACATGCATGAAGGTCATTCTGGGTGTCTGCGGAGATAGCCTCGCTGACAGCGTCTTTATGAGGCCATCACAACACTCAGCTCTCATAGAGTTTTTTCCCCCTGACGTCTTTACTCGCGACACAGAGACGGCGGTTCGTTCCTTAGGCATTCGCTACATCGCCTGGTGGAATGATCGGTGCGCTCTGTCTTTGTATTTTTCTTCTCCAATGCCTCATTTTGTCTATTTATAGGCGATTCGAAACCGACAGTCCTCCACCTGTTGCTCCGGGGAGTGACCTTGCTCAAGAAGTTCAAATCGACCCTGCTTCAGTCGTGCATGCCATCCTGGAAGTGGTCACTCGCACGTAGATATTGTCGGCGATAGCCCCCATTTAATTGCACGGCCACATGGACATTATGTCCATAGAAGCATTTAGAATTCTCCAGCTGGACTACCAGCAGCCACGGTCGAACTTTATTATCATCATCATTGTCGAGTGCATCACTGCGACTCCTGGACTTCTAGACTAGCTTGACATGTCTCTGGTGCCTTTATCAATTTACCAAGCATACATATTTGCACCATAATTGATTTACTTCCGAGGAACGCAAAGTAGTGTGACTCCTCTTGAATCCTTCGATTGCAATCACCTCGATCAGTCCATCGTGTATTGCGGACAGGTGGTGCATGTACTGATATTTTACGGGGTAGGATCAGGCGTTCAGACAAGCACTGCAGTCAAGGATCTGCAGGGGAACTGGACGCGCAGCGTTGATAAAAACCTAAGCGCATATTTTCTATTATGGTACGCTTCCGACTGGCAATACTTATCAGCTATCTCGTCACTGACATCATTCGCACAGGGAATATGATTTTACTGTCAGCAATCACTGGACTACCTAGCAGTACTTCATCCAGGTGAGTATTGTTTTGTATTGTTGCTAATAGCTTATCGTCCTTTGTAGCAATGTCCCTCGCGGTCGTTATGTGACTCGCTGGAATAATTTCCTGTCTTCGTACGCCTCATCCTCTGAAATATCGTGCTGGATTTGTAATTTCATTCGTGTGTGGTACTCGTGCTCGTCTTGTGTTTCAAACGAGTCATGGTTGGACAAAAACAAAGTTCTGACGTATGAAGTCTGGATACCATCCAAACTGGAATTTCGCTTGCGTGGGCTTCGGTGCGCCCTACCAAACATTCCAGTGAAACAGGTAAATGGGCACGTTGCCACCGACAAGCAATATATTCAATAAGCCGTTCTTAGATATACGACAGACCTTCGTAGTATCACATTCACCTCTCCACATGCACGATCTGGAATATCAACTTGAAGACTATGGAGAAGACGTAATTCTCCTCCCCAGCGAAGGCTTCATTTCTGAGCCCCGCAAGGCAGATCCTGCTTCCAAACGGTCCACTTGGACCAAACTCGGACACTCTGTCCTAACAGTAGCTTGTGCATGCGCGTTGTATGTCACCTCCGCCAGCATTTCTGGGCAACATAATACCTATGGTTTGCGGCAGCCGAACCAGTATCCTGGTTTGGAATTCACTGAAGAGCTCGCACACAAAGGTACGCATGTTCAGTCATCATGGGCACTTTTTCAGAATGGAAAGCAGGACCTATGACGTACTTTCCAAGCAAAATCGTACGGGTGAACAAAGCCTTACCTGACCAAGTGCATACTTCGGGCTCACATGTCATATTGAGAGACGACGTAAGTGGATCTCCACCCGAAGTCACCTGGTCATTTGTCTTCTCCAGGATTCAATGTTCTTCCAATGGCACCTACGCAAGTCGAAATTCACATCTTGCTATATCGACAGTGTTGTTGCCACTCCCGAAGATGATCTTGCGGCCAAAAAGACCTACACTTCATCTGGCTCCCTCACCCAGATTCAAATTTGGAATGTCATCACTCCTACAAAATCCATGAAGAGCCTCAGCTGGAACTCGCGACACCAACGAATTGCACTAATGGGCACTGTCTCATTTCTTCCTGAGAAAGAGAAGATAGAGCGGCTGCAATTACAAGATGGATGGCAATACTGATGCCAACACGGTTCTCCTGTGGTGAGAAAATGACTGTTAGCATCGAGGTGGCCTGAGAAGGTTGTATAGACTTGAATGAGCAAGTGTTGTCAACTCCTCCGTTGGGTGAGTGCAAGCAGTCGTGTCACAGATTTGAGGTGTCAGATTGATGCAATATGCAGCTTTCGACTTGGTGGAAATAGGGTAGTGTATCAGTGCTTGATAAAAGTAGGCTTTGACTCATAGCGCTGTTACCTGCGCTTGCTCTGCAGATCAATGTACCCTTAGCACAGTTTTTTGTGGCCTGAAAAACTCACATGTAAAACAGGAATTGAAGCAGAAACGTCGCTGTTCAGCATGCATAAAACTTACAGTATGTCGGAGTTCCTCGCTTCGTTCGCCTGGATTTGGAGTACTAACGGTCACCGTCTGGTGATTGCTGACGAGCTAGCAACAGTAGAAAAAAGTACTTACCTGGATGTAGTCTGGCGATTCCTGATAGCAAAATCATATTCCCTGCATGAACGATGAAGTTGAGATCATATGCGGAGTCCCCAGATGGTCGGGTAAAAAACCATCAACCGGATGAGACAATGGTGCAGAGACACTCACACCATGTAGTGTTGTGCAAAGCCCGGCGTGAAGCCCTAGGCCGAGCCGGGCCGGGCTCATTGATGATCTGCACAAGCCCGGGCCGGGCCCTTCAGCCGTGGCTTTCAGAAGCTTTCAGACCTGTTGATCCAGTGAAATCATGAGTCCGACATAATGATATTGTAGCCATGATAATCGTTCGGATCACTATCACGGAATTCTCCGCACTTCCGAGTCTGCACTGAGTATCGTTCAAACTTTAAGCTTATACAAATGCATGACGCTACCGTGACGTGTATGGCGGTTCAGGATGCACGCAACTCACGGTATGTGGGAGTTCCTCCCTTCACTTGGAGTGCTAAGTAGTCTGGCAGTTGCTGACAGTAAAATTATATTCCCTATGCGAACGATTAAATATGTTTGTGACGAGATCATATGCGGACTCGCCAGACAGTCAGTAGTCAGCCGCCTTGTCTGAGAATTCCCTTCTCAGACAAGGCGGCTGGTTCACAAGACTAGACAGTCAGGTAAAAAGCCATTGACCAGATATCATGATACAACGGTGCTGATGTAAAACAGGAATTGACGCAGACACGTCGCTGTTCGAACGTTCAGGATGCACGCAAGTCACGGTATGTCCTCGGAGTTGCTCACTTCATTACAGTGCAAACTTGAAGCTTAAGGCAGACAAATGGAAAAATGCTATTGCCTATGCAAATCGAAATAATGCACGAAACGGAAAGGCCCGAGTCGGTGAGTCTGATAGTCGAGCTTGCAACAATGTAAAAGCAGCATTCCTCGAATCGAAGTGCACCCAGCACCCCAGTGAAACTCCAACAATCACTTCACCGTGACATCTAGCAATCATGAAAGGATTTTTGTCATTTGTTCTCATCTCCATCGCTCTCCTGCAGACGACGGCAGCAGCACCCGCTGCGTCAGAGCACTTCCAAGGTATTTCTCTTGTAGCACCGACATTGTTTTCACATGTCTTACGACAACGTAGCCGTCAAAAAGAGTGAGGGCGAGCAGAGTATGTCTCAACTCGTCTGTAGTATCTGCACCTATCTCACAAGAATATCGACGACATAGATATCGAGAAGCGCAGCTGGATGCTGTTTCGCTGTACGTTTCGATTCCTCTGTATTTTCGTGTCCTGTCTAACGAGAGATGCATAGACGTTGTGGATGATGACGATAAAGGTAATTATCTAGTGTTGGTCCTGTTTTCGAGTGTTCTACTTACTCCCTCTGTTAAATACGCAATTCTTGAAAACCCCGAAGGTATGTCTTGAGCACAGTATTGAGTTTCGACTCTTTCTAAAATCATTCTAGCCTAAGGTTATGGAAGCGCTGGGACGTCTTTGAGACCGCTGGCAGTTGTCTGGGTCGTCCCCCTGAAGTCCAAGTCTTGTAGATCATTAAAGCTGTCATGGTCCAATAACTCCCAAAGTTCGAAGTTGTTTTTATCTATGTATTACGATGTACTGTGCTGGTTTGTACTGAATATATTCTTTGAGGATCCGCGTCATCTTGTTCGATCGCTTCTTCATTCTCTTTCACGGTAACTATGAATTCCGAGTCATGCTAGCGCTGAGTAGTGATACAAGATGAACATGGAACTGACTGATTCTCATTGTTGTTCTGGTCGATGCAGCACGAATCACTCCACGCCCATTGTCCTCCAGACTCGGTCATCCCAAAATACAAGCTAGTACACGTATCACATGTCCTCAATACACGATGTACTGATCAAGGTGTCCAAGAAGAGTCCTACTACTTTGCGTTCCTCAGGACTAAATAAGTTACGGTGCAAATATAGATGGCTGGCGGGTTGTCGTGAAAGGGGTTTAGCTCCACCTGTCCTCTTGAGCAAGTGAAGAGCGATTGTCTAGGCGAACCTTTTTGCCGACAATATCTATGTGCGAGTGACCACCTCCAGGATGGCATGCACGACTGAAGCAGGATCGATCTGAACTTCTTGAGCAGAGTCAATACCTGGAGTAATAGATGGAAGACTGTCGGTTTCGAACCGCCTATAAATGGATAAAATGAGGCTTCGGACAAGAAAATACAAAGACAGAGCGTACCGATCATTCCACCAGGCGATGTAGCGAATGCCTAAGGAACAAACCGCCGTTTCTGCGTCGCGAGTAAAGACGTCAGAGGGAAAAAATTCCATCAGAGCTGAATGTTCTGATGGCCTCATAAAGATGCTGTCAGCGAGGCTATCTCCGTAAACACCCAGAACGACCTTCATGCATGTGAGTCGTAGCGCGGTACCTTTACGAGTGATGCAGGCTTACATTGGACTGGGCGACAGCTGACAACCTTTCTACCCAAGGACCCTCGGAAGAGACTATCTTGACCTCGAAGTCGTTGCTCTCATGCAACGTTTCGAGAGCGTTGACCAACGCATCGTGGTCGGCTCTCCTCAGCCTTGAACCGGTTGTGGCATCTTGTCGAGATATGTAAGTGACGACTGTTTTTTCTTGTCCACTGTGAAGATTTTGTGGGCGGTGGTCTACATGCAAGAATTTTGCAAGATTCTGCCTAATCGGCTCCCACCATTCCTTTGACGCATTCAAGCCAACAAGCGGGAGAGCGAAGGGAGGCACATCGATTGCCGAACGTGCGGCTGCACGAAAATCGGCGACGACGAGCCTCTCGAAAACGAAAGGGACTTCCATGAGGGCATAATCTTCCCAATCTTCTTTGTACATCAAGCCGAGCGATGGAAAAGCGGCCTTTGGAAGATATGGATGAAAACCACTGTCCGAACGTTGACGTCTAATGATAGGTGTTCTGGTTGGGGGTGGTATTCCTTTGTAAGGAGGAATGTTCGGGAAGAACAGTCGTCGTGGCGGATGGAAAGGGTCTGAAGACGTCGACGTGTTCAGGGAGCTGTGGGTCCTCCAGAGCGAGAAAAGTGTGTAGTTGCCTGGATATGTTATGTAAGGACGAGACTCATGAACTTGAAGATGCAGGTGTCGACAAACTTGGAATTGCGTCATACGATAGCCAACTCGTGCCTTGAATCCTGGACGATGTTAAGAGCGTTTGGAATAGTACACGTGCGATACTCACAATCCACCATATGCACCAAGTATGTCTCTGGCTTGCTCGATCGACAACATGTTCCATTCTCCTGGAAGTGGATCTTCGTGCGAGTTGTCAGCAGACGATGCAATGGAACCCAAGGAAGGGAAGCTTGAAGGAGAATCCGTCACAATGAAAATTGTGCCATTGCACATTATTACATTGTCCATGATCGAGAATCCTGATAGACAACATTATCAGTAATATGTCCATAAGCAATTGCAGCACACCTACCAGCGACATGTTTCACTATTCGAGTTTCAGGAATGTCCATTCCCCATTGCATGAAGCCATCGTTGACACCGATATCCCCGAAGATGACTTGTTTCTGCGCCTCAGGTATACGATCGGTCTTTAGCCATATATCTCCTTCCGAGGCATCTTCTTCCTCTTGCTGCTTATGAACGCTAGATATGTGTTTCTCGTCGGACACCCAGTCCCCATATATGTCCATGTCGAGACCACCATCAGCGGAGGGATTTGAGTATATGCCAGGGAGGTTAGGATTGGCAAAGAAGTTGGAAGTCGCATCGAAGTTGTAGAAGACCAAAAAAATCAGGACGGAGAACAAAACGAGTGTAATCTCGCGCCGACTGAGAGAATAAGGCCGAGCCATTGTTTCAGCTCAGATGTACTGTAGGAATTAGAGACGGTCACAGGCTGTCGAACGTGTGGAAATAGTGCTACCTTGTAAATTCAACAAGGACACACAAACATATCGTGTGACGTCATTTAATAGTACCGAGTAACTATAATAAGACTGCGCCCACGTGCACGGCGTAGATACCAGATACCGCGATAGACTTGGGCCGAGTTCTAGCTTCATCACCTCACAGTGACTGAACATATATTACTAGCCAGCTCATCAATATCAATCACATCACCAAGTTCAATAGCCCGACCAAGATTGAGGTACTAGTATACATCCATCTAGAAGGATATGTCACCGCAACTACGGTCTACCGACATGGAGGAGATAAGTAGGAGCACGATGTGGATAACTATTAACGGCGACACGGACATGCATTTCACACACCCAAGTATAGCCCACGATAAATGAAGGTAACCACAGCATCGCTAGTTTTGAGCTCTCTAAGCGCGTCTTCGAAAGATGTCAATCAATACTTAGTTATTCGGCGCCTTTGCTAGTCAATTATAAGGAAGGACTACCTCACGGATGGGTAATGGAAACGGACACGATCACGCGTGGATGCTAATATCTATTAACTATTATCTATGGTATATGTTATTAATGAAACAACAAGCTGGCTTCCTTCGTTCTATGTCATAGCAATGACAGAGTCGCCAACGCTCCTTCTATCTTCGCCTCGTCCAACGCATCACGTATCTTCGCCTTGTCCTGCGCCCATGTTGGAGAGGCGATCCTGAATGCATCTCCAACGCGCGCATATGAGATGTCGCCCACACGCGCGACAGGCTTGAACTTTGTCAGGTCGATCACACCTCTTTGCGTGAGCATGTCCTTGCGCACGTGGATGTACTTGACGTGCGCGAGGATGAGCGTGCTGGTGTGCTCGCCTGTGACTGGGTGCGCGATATCTATGGATTTGTAGAGCTGTTGCGACGGCGGCGTGGTCAGCGAGCGAACGGGCTCGGCATGAAATGAAATGAAATTACCTCGCACTCCATGCTAAAAGCGCTTTCCTTGACGCGCGAGGCTTTTATATGCACCTGAACACTTTGTTGTCAGCGCATATATCGTATCACAAAGGTGCACACATACGCATTTTTCCTTTGTTAGACCGCTGAGACTCCATTCGTCGAAGCCGGGAGGAGAGTCTATGGCAGTTGCATTTGCACTCTCGATGAATGGCTCGCTGACGATGTTCACGCTAAACCCTTGGCTGTTCATCACATTCACCGCTGTGTCTTTGAGGCCGCCCACGGCGTTGTTATTACATGCGAATGAGATGATAGGCGGGTAGGTCGTGACCTAACATGGGAACAAGTTATCAAACCGATGAAGAGACATGTTTTTTGTTTATTGCTCACTGTGTTAAACCAACTGGTGGATGCAAGCCAGGTAAGCGTGCAGAGCGCAGTACATAATGGAAGCGTGTCTTACCTGTATGGTGCCAGGTTCTCTATGCCCTCCTCGCTGATCGTTGATACGAATGCGATGGGGCGCGGTACGATTCCCGAATTCAAGAGCTTGGTGATATCGCTATCGATCGCGGTCACAATTGCGGCTGAACAATAGGTCGAGGAGTACGTACACCTTGTCTAATTCTGCTGTGTTATAGATTTTCCACCCAGCAGATTCGCCTGCAACCCAGTCTTTTCCGGCAGGAGTGGTGTCGACTCTCTGACCGTACGTCCATGACGGATTGGGTGATTGGGTGTAGGTGGAATAGGTGGTGGAATCGAATGGAGGGATGAACATCATGATGGTGGACTAGTTGGATGGAAAGAGCGAGGCTCACTGGTCCTGGATTTATAGTTACATGGCTGCAGGTAAAGGCTGGTTTTCACATATACGAGGCCGATAGTGGATCTACGAAGCTGACAGCGCTGATAACAAGGGATCCGTGATGGCGTCCGACAGTCCGAGACTCCGAGTAGATACTTGGTTTGAATTGCTTACTATAGCTTGGCAATTTGATGAGCACGTGCAGCTTCTAACTGCGCGATGATCGCCCCGTTATGCTGTGCAGCGCTGACACACCTCTTAACCGCCGGCTCGGTGTCAATGTGTCCACACTTGCTAGTAATGAAGTTCTTGGCAGCATCCATCACGATGGCATGCATCTTGAGGAAAGAAATTATGTTCAGTTTGAGATACAGAGTCGACAAGTTGAACAGACTTTTCCAAAGGAATCACCAATGTTTCGTGCTTGCGAACGAGACGCGCTAGATGAAACCAGTAAAGAATGCGATGTTCTGACATAGTACAGCTTGAATGAAATACTAGTTTTAGTCTGACAATCGCATGACAAGCTCCACAAATCACAGTCCTCACGAGACTCTCGTGCGCCCATATCGTTATCCGAGGTGCGTCTACACGACAGCCGCGCACAGAAACCGTTCTTGGTCTCCACCTTATTGACATTTTAACCACACCACAGTGGGCCTCGCACGGAAAACAGGCAACATGAATGCACCTGCCCTCCGTGACCAGAACTGCGAGAGAAAGTAAGTTCGACTAAATTTTTCGGGACGGTTTTGCCGTCTTCGAATACGCGAAGCCAAACCTTGGCACCTTCCTGATCTTCTGCGCAGGACAGGGAAGCGATCAAGGGTGGGACAGGAAGGGTATGGATCAGATAGCACCTCCGAGTCCAGGTGGCCGTTAGTGCATACCACGACTCTCTGGTGATTCGAGGAATCATAAATATACCACTCCAAACATTGATATAAAAAACAGGAGCTTGTCAGTGCCAGTTGAAAGCCTGAGTATGAGAGTTGGCACGTGCACAATACATAAATCGTAGTTATACGAAGTCCCTATGAGTACCACGGACCATGGTAAACAAGGTCATCGCTGTCTCACGCTAAGCATGATTTTTGCCCATGACTGCGACTACAAATTCCAATGTCAGGAAGGGTTAACGTTGAGCGCCCAATCAGATGGTGTTGGTCATGGGGTAAACTCACCTTATAGGAACACATGTCATTGTTGTTAGTTTCATTGGAGTTTTACCAATGGGATACCAAGGCGGCGCCAACGTCTACCATCATGTCGCAGAAACCTGGAGTTCACACTCTGGAAGGGTTCATGCCAGGATATACCACATTGCCAAATTGAGTCGATATCCGTGATAGCATAATAACTGACGCGTCACGAGGCATCCTGTAGCATCAATTTTGATATTCGGATGGAGTGGGCTGTTACTTCGTCGTGGCTAGTCGATTTTCTTCCCTCGTGGACTCCGTCTCCTGAATTGGAAGCAGGAGTGCTCTCTTACTTGAAAATGTCAGTACAGTGTCCTTTGAATCAGAAGGTAAAACAAGTTATCCTGTCGCAGTTACTGGCCAAGATTTCCTTCTGGGCGGCCGCTCCCGTGAAGATGCATAACTGAAAGCACTTCAATTGTCTGTCTAAATGTTGTATTATCCGACAGACTCCAATTGCGTGTCATGCGGACGCACATCCAGTTATCAAGATTTCCAGACTCTCTGGGACAGAAGCTTCCATAGAGGGTCCGGGAGGTTTTAACTCAGATGTAAGCACGCCGGCTTACCTGAGTTCTCATAATCAGTACATATACTGTCGCTGATGCTGAAAGCTAAGCTTTCAGTATTTCACCTTTTGGTGTAACGGTTATGCGGGCGGCAGTCTGACCATGTTACATCAGAGTCGGAATGCTTGCAAAGATGATGATGCGGAGAGGCAAGCTCTTTTCGTGTGATTTCGAATCGCTGGCGGTGGTGGACAGAATTGACCCAGCCGGCGGTTAAGAAGGTGTGTCAGCGCTGCACAGCATAGCGATCATCGCGCAGTTAGAAGCTGCACGTGCTCATCAAATCGCCAAGCTATAGTAAGCAATTTCAAGTATCTACTCGGACTGTCGGACTGTCGGACGCCATCACGGATTCCTTGTTATCAGCGCTGTCAGCCTCGTAGATCCACTATCAGCCTCGTATATGTGAAAGCCAGCCTTTACCTGCAACCATGTAGCTATAAATCCAGGGCCAGTCTCGCTGTTTCCATCAAGCTAGTCCACTATCATGATGTTCATCCCTCCATTCGATTCCACCACCTATTCCACTTACACCCAATCACCCAATCCGTCGTGGACGTACGGTCAGAGAGTCGACACCACTCCTGCCGGAAAAGACTGGGTTGCAGGCGAATCTGCTGGGTGGAAAATCTATAACACAGCAGAATTAGACAAGGTGTACGTACTCCTCGACCTATTGTTCAGCCGCAATTGTGACCGCGATCGACAGCAATATCACCAAGCTCTTGAATTCGGGGATCGTACCACGCCCCATCGCATTCGTGTCTACGATCAGCGAGGATGGCATAGAGAACCTGGCACCGTACAGGTAAGACACTTCCGCTATCTAACGCGATCTGCACGCTTACCTGGCTTGCATTTACTAGTTGGTTTAACACAGTGAGCAATAAATAAATAAACATGTCTCTTCATCGGTTCGATAACATCTTCCCATACTAGGTGACGACCTACCCGCCTATCATCTCATTCGCATGTAATAACAACGCCGTGGGCGGCCTCAAAGACACAGCGGTGAATGTGCTGAACAGCCAAGGGTTTAGCGTGAACATCGTCAGCGAGCCATTCATCGAGAGTGCAAATGCAACTGCCATAGACTCTCCTCCCGGCTTCGACGAATGGAGTCTCAGCGGTCTAACAAAGGAAAAATGCGTATGTGTGCACCTTTGTGATACGATATATGCGCTGACAACAAAGTGTTCAGGTGCATATAAAAGCTTCCCGCGTCAAGGAAAGCGCTTTTAGCATGGAGTGCGAGGTAATTTCATTTCATGCCGAGCCCTACTCGCTCGCTGACCATGCCGCGTCCCAACAGCTCTACAAATCCATAGATATCACGCACCCAGTCACAGGCGAGCACACCAGCACGCTCATCCTCGCGCACGTCAAGTACATCCACGTGCGCAAAGACATGCTCACACAGAGAGGTGTGATCGACCTGACAAAGTTCAAGCCTGTCGCACGTGTGGGGGATATCTCATATGCGCGTGTTGGAGATGCATTCAGGATCGCCTCTCCGACATGGGCGCAGGACAAAGCGAAGATATATGAAGCGTTGGACGATGCGAATATAGGAGGAGGGTTGGCGACTCTGTCATTGCTATGACATAGAACGAAGGAGGTCAACTTGCTGTTTCTTTAGTAACATATACCATAGATAATAATTAATAGATATTAGCATCCACGGCGATTCCACGCATGATCGAGTCCGTTGCCATTTCTCACCTGAGGTGGTCCTTCGTTATAATTGACTAGCAAAGGCGCCGAGTAACTAGTTAGTAGTGAGTGAGGAAAAGATGAATGAAGGGCTGGCATATTGAGTATAAGAACACGTCGTTTGTGCTCTCCCCAGATGTGCATGTCGCGAACCGAGTACTACGCACATGCCATACTTGCACCAATCATGATAACACAGTCTAGGATCTATCGTCGGAGTACTACAGGGGCCACTCCAGGCGCGCGTATCAGGGGATGATGCAATGCATACTAGATAGTCCCACGAGTCCGTGTGTCCCAAGAGTTCGCGCATTAATTCTAGCACACACAATTCTGCACGGAATCCTTATGTATGTTGCATTTGGGCTCCCCCTAACATAATACACAGTACCATGTTTTTTGTTTGAAGTAGATCTCGTCCCATAGCCAACTTATTGGTGCTGGAGGCTATTTTTGTGCATAGGAGGCTCGCTCTAAAGGTCAGATCACCACATAAAATTCTGAATTCATAGGATTTGTGGCAATGCCGCGTCAATTAGGCTCGTCTGGGGGCGTAGCTACTTTGACACGGTCCTGCCGCGCCAGCTGTATTTTCGCTCCTCATAACTCACATCATCGTCCTTGCACGCACCGTTTTCATGGTGCTCTTGTTCTCATCGCCTTCGTCTTAGATATCGCAATTACATGTTGTACTTTACAGTGAACACAATGAACTACATATTTCGCCCCACTCTGTTTTCTCAGATTCTGAGACCACTTTGAATGTACTCGGTGCAACGGGAACTTGAACGACCACAGATGACCGCAATAACGATGCCCTTCTGCGCAACTTCTCAGTCCGCTATGAGGAAGCACTAGTGTATACACCTCAACATAATTCACAGCGCACACGCAACCGCATCTCTGATGGAATCGGCATGTCTTGTCTGTCGTTACGTGCTCTCACAAACGAGGACTAACAGCATGAGTGCAATACAGTCAGCTCACGTCGTTCGCATGAACAACCCTAAACTCGGACTAGATGCTGGGCATAGAATAGAATACAAAGTATGATCTTCTGTTCATTCGATCACATCTAAATTGCATCCGAAATCTCCACAATGTATCCATTGCTGCGAGCATCGTCGGTACTAAGGTCTGCAAGTGTTGATTTTAGTAAGTGCGAGGAACGAGAAGGCTTTGAAGAGACTCACTCCTCTCGGCACTTTTGCCAGTGTTGTCCATGTGCCATGCGGCTCAAATCAAGCTCAGGACATCCTCTGGGTATCACTAATGCAGTTGCAGGGTTATAGAATGGGTTTCGAGAAGCCGGTGGTACCCAGAATAACAGGCGACGTTTGGGTCCTACCATCCATCCACTGTCACCATTCAGTAAAAAGGGGGTCGAATTGCAGTCGTCATGGGATGCTCCCTCTGATAGCTCAGAGGTGTTGTGGAGGGCATGGGTAGAGATGGACGAGAAGCGGATGAAGTGATTGTTCCAAGTGTTCGGTGTCATGGTAGTGGTGGTCTGAATCGTGCGATGTTCATTTGAGGATGTAGAAGGATCTGACACGGCGCACTGTTGCGACAGCTGCATTATCACTGCATCCCATAGCCGGACAGTATTGTCGTCCGAACCAGTGACGATGCGAGTGCCATCCGGAGAGAACGAGACCGACAAAACCGAACCAGTGTGCCCCCGCAAGGGCTCACCGACTGGCTCCCCTGTCCCTGCATCCCACAGCCGAACAGTGTTATCCGAAGAACCAGTGACGATGCGAGTGCCGTCCGGCGAGAACGAGACCGACCAAACTGAATGAGTGTGCCCCCGCAAGGGCTCACCGACTGGCTCCCCTGTCCCTGCATCCCACAGCCGAACAGTCTCATCCGAAGAACCAGTGACGATGCGAGTGCCGTCCGGCGAGAACGAGACCGACCAAACTGAATGAGTGTGCCCCCGCAAGGGCTCACCGACTGGCTCCCCTGTCCCTGCATCCCACAGCCGAACAGTGTCATCCGAAGAACCAGTGACGATGCGAGTGCCGTCCGGTGAGAACGAGACCGACCTTACTGGATGAGTGTGCCCCCGCAAGGGCTCACCGACTGGCTCCCCCGTCCCTGCATCCCACAGCCGAACAGTGCTATCGCGCGAACCAGTGACGATGCGAGTGCCATCCGGCGAGAACGAGACCGACCAAACTGAACGAGTGTGCCCCCGCAAGGGCTCACCGACTGGCTCCCCCGTCCCTGCATCCCACAGCCGAACAGTCTTATCGTCCGAACCAGTGACAATGCGAGTGCTGTCCGGCGAGAACGAGACCGACCAAACTGAACGAGTGTGCCCCCGCAAGGGCTCACCGACTGGCTCCCCCGTCCCTGCATCCCACAGCCGAACAGTGTTATCGTACGAACCAGTGACGATGCGAGTGCCGTCCGGCGAGAACGAGACCGAAAAAAACTGAATCAGTGTGCCCCAAGGGCACACTGACTGGCTCCCCCGTCCCTGCATCCCACAGCCGAACAGTGTTATCTGAAGAACCAGTGACGATGCGAGTGCCGTCCAGCGAGAACGAGACCGACCAAACTGAAGAGGTGTGCCCCCCCAAGGGCTCACCAACTGGCTCTCCCGTCCTTGCATCCCACAGCCGAACAGTGTAATCCGAAGAACCAGTGACAATGCGAGTGCCGTCCGGCGAGAACGAGACCGACGTTACTAAAGAGGTGTGCCCCCGCAAGGGCTCACCGACTGGCTCCCCCGTCCCTGCATCCCACAGCCGAACAGTCTCATCCGAAGAACCAGTGACGATGCGAGTGCCGTCCGGCGAGAACAAGACCGACGTTACTAAAGAGGTGTGCCCCCGCAAGGGCTCACCGACTGGCTCCCCCGTCCCTGCATCCCACAGCCGAATAGTCTTATCGTCCGAACCAGTGACAATGCGAGTGCCGTCCGGCGAGAACGAGACCGACCAAACTGAAGAGGTGTGCCCCATTAGCACGGTCTGAACAGCTGGCCAATTCATATCACGTCCACATGCCACACGAAGAGTATTCGGAAACCGTGCAGAAAACATTCTCGATAACGGAGAGTTGGCAGGCGAGAATGGGAGTGCTGATACATACAGATGTGGCGTGCTGTGTAAAATCAGGCCACCGAAGACTTGAATGAATCTCTGTATGTCCATTGCAGTCGACGAGACATCTTTGAGTTCGGAATGGCCCTGTGGTTGCGCATGAGCGCTTTATCTGACACCCGGTAGCAGTGTGCTCACCTTCAGCCACTGGGGAATGAGTGAGAGGGCGGGAACTGCACCGCTGAGCGCATTGATCAAGGCGAGTAACTCGAGCCAGAAAAACAGCCGCTCGTGATCGAATAACGATTGCACTTCTTTCGCGAGCTCCTTGTCAAAGGGTGTGGTTCGTACGTGTGACATCCAAAATCGAGAGGAATATGATAGATGTTTGGGGATGCGATTTTCAACTCGTTCTTGCAGCCCGGGATCTTTGCTATTAGGCAGATACGACGACTTTAAATCACAGATATTAAAGCGAAGACCGTCTTTCATCACTCGAAGTGATGCGAATGCAAGGTCGCGTTGCGCATTTGACAGGTCGATGAAAAACTCTCCACTGGATGTTTCGTCCGTCAAGAAATCATGAAAGGATGCGTGAAGGGGTCGGATTGGGGAATCTGGGTTGGTAGTGCCGCTGAGGAGGGAGCCCATACTTTTTACCACAAACTCCACGTCGAACTGGTCCTCTCGCTTTGCAAAATGGTGCCTCATGGCGTTCAGGGATGCTAAAGGAAGGGGTTCAGCTGTGCCTAGTATTTGTCCCATTACTGAGCGAAATCTTGCTAGCTCTATCGAACGAAGTTTCGGCGTGTGTGGAGATGTATCCTCGTGCATGATATCTGTTAAAATGAGGTGATACACGTTGTGCAACAGCGGGCTTCTCTCAGTAGGATCGCGTGACACTACAGCCTCGTAGCAATCCTTTGGAGATAGCCCAGTATGGGACTTTTTGATGTATGCGCAAGCGAGACGCGCCCACTCGAAAAGTCCATCAGCTTTCTCAGCGAGGACTGTAAACTCTCTGTCCTGAAAATGGCACACTTCCAACTCCTTGGATACGTAAGCATGGATGTCGCGCTCTGCAACTGCTCGTGGAATATCATTCATCGACATCTGTTGAATATGCCGAACACCTTGAAACTCGTCATTGATGTCACCTAGTGGGCGAGAGGGTAACAATGAAGCGGAAGTTGCCAGGAAGGTCTGTGATTTTGGGAACGGAGGGGTTTTGATGTTTTCCAGCTAGAATGCGGAGGAGGTCTTTCCGTGTCTCTACTCCACCGCTCTCGTCCAGTGCATCGATCACGATCACGATGGGTTCCTTAGTTAACCTAGATGACTTTTTCAGTGGTTCGACAAGAAGCTTCTGCCACTGCTGGATGATATCCGCCGTCTTCTTGAGCGAAGTCGTGGCCTGAACTGCATCTGCTAATGCCCGCCTCATCTCTGGATCACGGTCAGCCTGGTCCTGCGCGATCGTGGAAAAGATTTTTTCATGGCGACGATCTGCTTTTCGCTGGTGGTCAAAACAGTAACACGAACCAAGCCCTCCCGCGTCGTTGAACCACTTTGCAAACTGAGTGTGGGCGATGGCCGATTTGCCCTTGCCTGCAGGGCCAGATAGCCACAGCACGCGTTGAACGTTGTCCCCAGTGCTGTTGACCCATTCTGTGATCTGGGAAAGGATTTCCGTGCGCGTCCCTTCAAGGCATTGTTTCCTGGTATCTAGTCCCGCGCCTTTTGCATAAGTCATACCGCTGAGGTCCAATGTTTCGTCTGAAAGGGTATGAATATATGTCAAGCAACAAGCACGTCTGAACCTTACCCGTATGGTGTACATGATTGGCTATGTCGTGGACATGTACGGCTAGGTCGCGAGTGACTTGGTCCCGAAAGTTTTGCATGAGCGTGTCCAACGCCTTACTGTGCTGTTGGATCGTATCGTTCGTTTCCGAGACAACATTCTTTCCGAGCCTCTTCCCTATGATACGGTAGAAACTTAAGACGGTACAAAGCGCAACAGCTCGTTAAGACTCACAAAAGTTCTTGGTCTCCGAATAAGTTTCGATGAATTGAGCACTTTTAAGGGTCTGCTGAGATATCTGTCCAAGGATGATGCGCATCGACGAGATTTGCTCAAGCATCTTGTCTTGTGTTATGAAGCTGTAAACTTCACGTAACTTGTCGAGAAGTTCGTGTACCGCTTTGTCGCGATCCACTTGCGCTAGAATAATCTACACAGATGATTGATGAGCGGTGGGAGATGGGATGAGAGAAAATGAAAACATACTTTGGCTGCAGAAGACAACACGCCCAGTGCCATCTTTGCATATGGATGTACCTGTGGAACTAGATTAATTCGGTTCCGATCGAGAGGAGGACCTGCATACATTCGCAATCTCTCCGATAACGCCGTCGAATATCCTGAGGGGTTGGAGATATGTGGCCTGGAAACTGTCAAAATCATCGAGACCCTGTTGTGCGCCTTGAAGAACGGAGATCGCGGTTGTCGCGTGTCTCGAAAGTGAATGCGTGTCCTCTACAGCCTCTTGAGCATCCTGAAGCGTCAATTGGGCATCAGCCTCCACTTTCACACCAGAAGGAGCCGCCTGAACCTGAGCGACCACAAGAATGATTTCAGAGAAAGCGCAGAAACTGGATGGCAAGTATAAGAACCTACCGAGGTCGATGAAGCATGTTCATGATCGACATTCGGGGGAACAGCGCTGCGGCTGGGAGAAAACCTTCGAGCGCTTATGCGAATCTTAGTCGTATTCCAGGACACTCATTACACATGCTCGTGGACTTACCGACGTTCTTAACTTGTCCTTGACCTTCTTCAGAAACCGACCGATACCACGGGGTCGGTGCTAGACGAAGGATGAGTCAATGTCAGTGTTTGGAGTGGATGAAGTGATCCTCGAAAACCACGTACCGAACTTTGACCAGCTGTTGCTTCACTAGATTTGCGGGTTTGTTGAGTTGAATCTTTCGACGATTTGCCTTTCTTCATTGTGAATAGCAGTTAACGTTGAAGGGGAGATAAGAGACCCACATCATCATTTATAAGTTATGCCTCGAGGCAATATTTGTTGCAGATAAGCATTTGAATTTCGACCTGACAGGTGATTGTGACAAAAATAGCCAGTGAAGAACATCCTCGGACCAGGTGAAATTGACGCGGTCCTGATGCGCCTGTGACGCGGAATGACTATGCATGATGTTTTTCGACTTGTAACCGAATGAGTCTATCTTGACCAGTCTTAGCAGCCTAGCAGCTAAGCCAAACGTGACAGGACAAACAATCTTTTTCCTTTTACCTCGCCTTGAACATTCAACTCATGGATGGATTTTTCAAGGCCTATCTTGAGTAGGCATAGCTAACCGTTTGGCACCAGAACAGATTAGAAATCTGCTCTCTTGCGGATTCGAAACCTGTCGACATGGACAGTTCTTCGGAGGTTCGTCTAAACTGCGCCAGCAAGCGTCCTGGCCCAAGTGGTTAAAACAACAGAATCAAAATTTGTTTCTCTTGTACTTCGCAGGTTCGAAACCTGCCGAACAACAGGATGTTTTTCTATCGGAACACGCCTTGAAGATTCACTCATGGACAGTTCCTTGGAGGTTCGTCTCAACGCCGTCCTCGCGAAAGTGGTTATCACAACGGAATCAAAATCCGTTTCTCTTGGACGTGACTAATACGCAGGTTCGAAACCTGCCGAACAACAGGGTTTTTTTTTCTATCGGAACACGCCCAATTCCTCGGAGCAACTTCGCCCTGACTGAAGTGGTTACTGCAACATAATCAAAATCTGTCTCTTGGACTGTACCAGTGCAGGTTCAAAACCTACCAATGAGTTTTTTTTTCATCCGAACACACCTTGAAGATTCACTGATGGATAATTCCTCAGAAGCTTATCTCAACTTCGCCCTGGCCAAAGTGGTCACTGCCACGGAATCGAAATCTGTCTCTTGGACTGACACCACCAGTGCAGGTTCAAAACCTGCTGACGAGGTTTTTTCTATCCGAACACGCCTTGAAGATTCGCTGATGGACAGTTCCTCAGAGGTTCCTCTCAACTTTGCCTTGGCCAACGTGGTTACTATCACAGAATCGAAATCTGTCTCTTGGACTGTACCAGGTTCAAAACCTGCCAACGAGGTTTTTGTCTCAGAACACGCCTTGAAGATTCACTGATGGACATTTCCTCGGAGATTCCTGGCCAAAGTGATTACTACAACACAATCGAAATATGTTGTGTCGGACTTGCGCAAGCTCAAAACCTACCAACGAC